>NC_060144.1:286654788-286957819 GCF_021461385.2 Schistocerca piceifrons | reverse complement strand
CACATTCTTATAGAGGTGCCACCTGCATTTCTTTTAACATTGTCATTTTTCCTCTTCAAACTGAAATTCATGGCATTAGTTTTCTTTATGTTCAATGTCACTTTATTACTTATTGATCGATCGTAAACTTCCTTGTGAGTTTCATGTGCTTTCTCGGTAAGGGGAAGACGATTTTTTCACCATGAGTGACACTACTGGGAAAGTCATTGATGTATATCAGGAACAGTATTGGTCCTAATATGCTACATTGCGGAAACCCTATGTTAATGTATTTTGGTTCTGATAAGTATTTTACTAATTGTTTCGATCTGTCTAAAGTACATGTTATCTCTACCCTTTGTACCCTATCTGCACCGAAATCAGTCATTAGTTACCCTTCTTATTCCTCATTGGTATTTCATCTGAGCCTACTGAATTTTTATTTTTTTGTCTTTGATTTGTATTACTGACTTCATTCTCTGTGGTTGGAAGTAATATCATTGTATTTAGCGCAAAATTATTTACAGGCGTTATATAATTGTATGGGGGAATATTTGCTACTTCAATTGCTACTGCCTGCCGCATTTTAACCCGTACGTGACTCATACAGGCCATCACCTGCCGTTCTGCTTAAATTCTCTTTGCTTATTCTTGTATACTTTCTTTAGTTTGGGCCCATAATCTGTGTCTGAGCGAATCTGGCCTTTAAAACACACGGGCCTTAGTTTTCTGTGCCATTTCGGTTTTGAAAATTTCGCGATACAAACCCCGGAGCCCGAAATGACATTTCACGACGACCTCTGCCTCTGTGGTTGGAAGTAATATCATTGTATTTAGCGCAACATTATTTACAGGTGTTATATAATTGTTTGGGGGAATATTTGCTACTTCAATTGCTACTGCCTGCCGCATTTTAACCCGTACGTGACTCATACAGGCCATCACCTGCCGTTCTGCTTAAATTCTCTTTGCTTATTCTTGTATACTTCCTTTAGTTTGGGCCCATAATCTGTGTCTGAGCGAATCTGGGCTTTAAAACACACGGGCCTTAGTTTTCTGTGCCATTTCGGTTTTGAAAATTTCGCGGTACAAACCCCCGAGCCCGAAATGAAATTTTACGACGACCTCTGCCTCTACCTCTTTGCAACATACTTACTTGGTAACACTTGTTCTCAGTTTGTTCATTATGCTCGTGATTTTCTCTACTAAGGATGTTATTATTTAGGCGATAATCACTGTTCTGTCTCCAGTGTCTATTTTGATAGGAACAGCGTACTCGGTATTCTGCACACTTAGGAGACTATCCTACATCGGTTCATGATTAGCATAACCTTAGGATTCAAACACAGGTTTATAGAACTTCGATTATTATCGAAAACACCCACACAAATTATCTGGTCCATGTTATGATACATGTCAGTGTGCCTGAAGTTGGTGGAGCAGTGGCGATGTAGTGGTGGCAAACGCCATGGCGGCTAACTGTACTCACTGCTCTTGATGTTGAATGATCATTACAATTTCTTCTCGGCCATATCGTATTCCCAAGAGAACCATCCAACAGTGCCAAATCCACATCCGAGGCAAAATTCCGTACAAAACGCCTTCCAAATGCCTCCTTTGGCACCCTCGATTTTTACCGTGCAATGACTAACGACAGACTGCGTACCATTCCCACCAAGAAACCGCCCAGTCCGATTGCCAAAACCACCTTTTACCTCGCGCCCTGCCACTTCCGTTGTGGAGGGGCTTCCCTGCTGCTTTCACATTTTACAATACAAGATACCTAAGCATGAACCAGCTTCCAATACGTAAATGTTCCTTTATGAACATACACATATAAAATTTCGTTATATTAAATATCTTTTAACTTTTTCGTATATACATTGCAAACTTTAAATTTCCCTTCACAAATCAATGACGTTAACTAAGAAAGAATAACCACATCGTTGTCACAGATACGTAGTTACACAGCATAAACCTACTTCTAACCGATATTGGTTTTACAATCTTTAATTCTATGTAGCCTCCCAAACCAACTAATAACACCACTTCGAAATCCAGAATCTCCTTACCTTCCACATTTTAATACAAGAAGATTATACTACATTCAAAACACTATGAGTGCAGGTTTTGAATGTTTACTAAATTGTAAGCAGCAGTACCTTGTTCAACACTGCATTTTAGAAGTTCAGCATTTACGTTTACATCTTGTGACTCTTCAAGCTTTCCCTGGGCATGTGTTGTAAATAGTCTTCACGGGTTTGCACAAAGTGATCCGGCGGCAAACCCGTGAAAACTATTTTGCATCTTCAACAAAACTTATTTCTTTCCAAATTTCTAAATTACGAATACATAGCGTTCAATATTACACACATCTTTTTATGTTAGTGATTCAACTTGGTAACTAAAGAGTGTACATACTACAGATTTTGCATATTCAGCAAAAGATAGAAAATATGTCAGTGCATCATTATATTCGCGTACACCCATTCAACAAATGAGAAGATCTTTGCTATCTCTACGAAACTGAATGTATCTCATTAGCAGGTAGATGTCTACAAAGACATGCAACCTTCCGTCTCCTATGTTCAGTCACTTAAATATCTTTATTTGAGTACTTTCATGGAAGCAGATTTGGTACATGTTCGCTAATTGCAGTGTTTCTGAAATTTCAAGAAATGAATCAAATTTTACAATCACATTTCTATTCGTCATTTTTTTTTCGTTTGGCACGTAACTTGTTTCGGTTATGTAACATGTTTGTTAGCCACTAGAGAGGTTATCTTTTGCAGAGTAGATGTTGTTCAGGTTCTATGTAGTTGCACGTCACACAGGAGGAAACTAGAATTTGGTATTTGACAACTACACTACTGAAAAGAGTTTTTAGCAATTTTCGTTTTAAATTTATGTCGGTTAGCGATACTGTCTTTTGGACACTGGAAAACTGCTTTCCACATTACACTGATATGTTAACACATAATATTTATGGCTCATGGTACAAGCAAAATTATTCATTTTCAATTTCTGCTGTGATTTATGGTGTACATTTTGTAATCTGCATTCACTTATTAGTCGAATTATTATTAAATGCTTAAGTATCTACAAAAACAAGCGTTTTCTCAATGTCAGCAGATTTGTGTCACCGCTGTGTTAATCGAAGCGTCGCTGTGTAAATATTGCCTACTTGTATGTTCATGTGACCAGACATCTAAAATTTATTCACCCAATAAATATCATTATTCTCAGAGGCGTTGTCCCTGACTTTCCTAGAAATTTCAGCTGTGTAACAAAGCTTTATATTTGGTGAACTGCTTTTTCTCGTGAGCTGTAAAATATTAACCTGTCTAGAAATGAAAGGTTTGTATTCAGCACAAGTTTCGCATTACGTTTGTTACATCCTTCATATCCCATGGACAAAATAACGAATTATCCTGAAGACGACTAGCGGATTGGTAGAACTGAAATGGATGATCTGAATTATTCTGAATCTTAATGGAGCAGTATAACTCAATAAAAAAATCTAGACCATCATTTCATGAACGTGGAAAGTCATAAACAAATAGAAGAATACTATACTATGAAAATACTATACTATGAAAAGAAATGAAATAGGTATTAATTTACATTAACCTCTATTCGTGGACTTAGAAATTTTATATGGATGTCGCATCCTGCTACTGTCTTTAGATATGGAGCTTAGTCAGCAGCACCAAGGTAAAGAGAGTGAATTTGAATTTTCAGTGTCATCCAGATTTTACAAGCAAAGTCAGACTGGCAAAAACCATACGCACATCAGTGTTATATCGATATCAACTGTATACGCAGAATACACATTTCTTTAAAAATTACTAGTCAAAGTGCGATTCGATTTTAATAAATAAAGCGGGGAATGTCGAACAGGATAGTCTGAACACGAATTTTATTAATGAATCAAGGCTATTTAACAGTAGCTGTAGGTGTAACTGAAAATGAACGTTCAAATTTGTGTGCTTATGTTGAATTGTGAGTGTCAGGGATAGACAACAGTTTTATTCACAACATAAGACGGGAGGATGTGTTGATTCAATTTTTACAAATACTTAACGCAGATGAGAAGGCGGGTACTGAAAACTTAACGGAAACTTATCGGGAATTGGTAACAGATAATTAACTACAGTGCAAGATGACAATAGTGAAGAGACAATAAGCTGCAATCGAAGACGCCTAGTGAAAAATTAATGGACATTTCAACAAAAAACTCGTTGTTTATAATCAAAATATTAAGAAGAAGTATGAAGAAAACACTTAATTCTTGATATTCACAATGACATGCAGCGTCAGTACAATGAATTTAAGGCGATATATAAGATTTCTCTCCTTGAACAACAATCTGAATTCTGGTGCAGAATTAAGATACATTGTCAACAGTCAGAAGTAGATCTTACTGTGATACATGCGTATGTCAGCTCGTAGCATGGAACTGACAAACATGCCCTAACCTACAATCCAGTGTTGAATCACAATGTACTTAAAAATATTTTCATAATTAGTAACTAGAAAAAGGACTTAGTAATGGAAATTACGTTAACACGAAGTGACTCTTTTTCTAAACTAAGTGTTATTATAAATTTAAATACTATCACCTTTATATTATTTAAAAAATGTGGAAAGGTACTACCGGAGTAACTTCCCCTGCCCTTCCCACTTTGCTCCCTTCCGTCCGTTCCACTCTTCCTTCCTGTTCTTCACGCCCTCAACATCACTATCTTTGCCTGTATTAATCCTGTCGCTTTGCCCCACTCCCCCCACCCCAACTAATTGAACAACTGTCTCATCTTCCTTCTTCCTTGCCCTTATTGTCGTCCCTCAAACCTGCCCCCCCCCCCCTTCTATCTCTATGTCTGTCTATCACCAGTTTACTCTAACTCATTTGGAAACTTTGGTATTTATAATGGTTTCCCTTTGGCATGACCCATCTGTGATCTTAGTGGGTTTCACTATATTAAATCATTTTAAATGTTATACCAAACCGAATTCCTTTCCTATGATATGTGGGTTATGCTCCCAATGGTTTGTCTTCAAATAATACTTACCTGAATAATGTTATGGAGCTGCATATTATATTTGAATAATGTTACGTATTTGCATATTGCGCTTTTCGTCCTCCTTTCCTCCTCCCCTCCTCTTGCCCACTCTTCCCGCCCCAGTAATACACTCTAACGACGTAAACGTATTGTAAATATATTTATGATGTTTTAACTTCATTGTCTACTTAAAAAAAAGAAAAATTTACTCAAAAAAGTATGGTCATTTCTGATATAATGTAACTTTAAATAACATCGTTTCTTACATATAATCAGAAGAAAGCGAGCCACTGGAGTAGCACTCCCTCCCCCTTCCTTCTATATCCACATCCCCCCTTTCATGCTACCCTTCCTTCTAGTTCTTGGTTCTTTACCATTCCTTGCCTATTTTCCTAATCTCCTCCATCGCCCGTCCCGTTCCCCCTACTAACTAAAAATCCGTTTCCTCTGCCCCTAGCGCGACCCTAGTGCTCCCGCCTCCTCACCCCCATTTACCATGTATCCCCAGCCCACTCTGACACTTTGGAAAATTTACTACTTCGTGTTAATGTTTTGTTTCTTGACAGAACCTATTGTGGTGTCAATACGTTGAAGTTAATAATGAAGGGATTTACATATCTTACTCACCCAGGATGAAATATTCTGTCGTTGTGCCTATTGTGCTGTATAATCTTCTTATATGTCTCATGACTAATACTGATTCATAAGTATTCAATGTTTTATATTTTTCTTCGATGATATGATGTTTATTGTAAAAGGATAAATTATTTGTGGTAAGAAATATATATGTTGATTTTAATATTATGAGAGCTATGTCCTAGTTTGTTTCGATCTTTGAGATAAACGCCATCTGGCGCCAAGTTGAAACAATACGGCCCTCCAGTCTGCTCCCTTCAGTCTGGCTTGTGACGTCCCAAAATAACATTTTCTGCAAATACATCTAACAGAAATCGCACATGGCACTGTACGTCTTTCTTGCATTCTTACCTATATTTATGAACAAGCTTCTGTAATTTATCTTCGGTATAAATTTTGCCATGGTTATCTGATGATTAATCGAAACGCGTCGTAAGTAAAGATTTTAGCGATCAAGGTTTCCATGGAAATACTACATGCCAAGCCTGAATAGCCATATACCGTAAAAATGGATGATTTCATCAGTCGAGTGGAAGAAAGCGTAGGATTTGGAAGAAACAATGAAGTATGTACAAATTTGTAAGATACCAGTTGATATGAACTTAATGTGGCGAGAAGAAGAAACGCTACTACAAGAATATCAGTGTGAGGGTTTTTGCACAAATATTATTGTTGATAACATGCTCAGTCCGAGACAATTTAAAGAATCTGACTCACCATAACAATTTCATTCGTCGATTTCATGCAAAAATTTGAATTGCGTTCGCGCTACTTAACAATGTGTCATAAAAATATATGTTGGTGAACGACACAAGGGTGTAGGGGTTAGAACGTAGAAAAACCGTGTATCCGATTAATACACTACACTATGAATTCCAAAATGCATTCCTTTAAAATATTGATCATCTCAGAAACAATGAAGCTTTAAAGAGAAATTATTTTCGATACTCAGCAACGATCATAGCAAAGGGTCACTGCGCAAGCTCCTTCAAAAATGCTGTGAATAGAATAGTTATCTCGACATCCCCATCAGTAATGATGATATGATTGTAATTTTTGTATACTAGTTGCCATTGAATATGCACCAGTATTTTGAATTAAAGTAATTAAGTACCAAAGAATAAAGCTGCGTGTTTAAAAAAAACTTTTTTGGGCTCTTGTAATGTTTGATTAAATAATAAAGTTGTATGTTTGAGTGTAACTGACAGCCCCTTATTTTGGCCCCTTTCCGCAATTTATTCTGCGTTTCAATTATTATTGCGTAAACGTATGCCACGTAAAATTTTATATTCAAATAACGTTCCAAAAATTTTAAGGAGGTTTTTGTTTTGTTTTAAATATGCAATACGAAGACATTTATGGAGGCATCTACCGTTACTTCAGACATATTATGAGACCAGGCAATGAGTCCTGTTTGATTATGCACTAGAAAACACGGACTATTATTTGAACACTGGCGTAAATTTGGCACCGAATACGCTGAAGATTATCCTAACAGGCTTACAATTTACTCTTCGCACAAGAACTTTGTTGAGGCGAGTTGTTCACTGCGACGTGATAAATCACCAGTTTGCTCGCATGTTGATGAATATGCCGAACAGTTAAGGGAGAGCTTTGGCCCCAGTCCACAAAAATCAACAGTACCGGCGTCTTACGAGGCTGGCAGTCAACAAAAACTTTTTGGCGAGTGTTGCGTAGACGTTTACACTTGAAACAATACAGATTTACAATGGCACAGCACATAAGTGACATAAAGAAGGTTGCCCGTGAGAAATTCTGTGAGAAAATGTCGCATCGGAGAGAGGACGATAAGACATTCCTGAATGAAATAATTTTCAGCAATGAGTCAATGTTTCATATCAGCAGCTTGGTGAACATCCACAACTGCAGAATCTGGGTTAGCGAAAGTCCACATGCAACCCTGGAATACGTTCATGCCCTTAACAAACTAAAGCCTTGCGGTTCTTTCTCTTTCATGCTTTTTCATGGAGAAAATTGCCATTGGTATTGTGTATCTGAATAAGGTTGAAAATTTTTAAATCCACAGTTCGATGAAGAAGACCGAGAGGTGTTGGTTTACAACCAGAAAGACGGTGCACCACCTCAATTCCTCACGGACGTTCAGGGCCTCCTCGTTAATCAAATGGCTCTGAGCACTATGGTACTTAACTTCTGAGGTCATCAGTCCCCTATAACTTAAAACAACTTAAACCAACTAACCCAAGGACATCACACATATCCATGCCCAAGGCAGGACTCGAACCTCCGACCGTAGCGGTCGCGTGGTTCAAGACTGTAGCACCTAGAACCGCTCGGCCTGCGCGGCCGGCCCTCTTTAATCACTCCCTCGACTTGACACCACTAGATTTATTTCTCTGGGGCTTCGTTAATGTCCGTGTGTATGTTTCTTCCCTACCAAACAGTTTAGCTGACCAGAAAAATCGATTCTACGCTGCCGTTATACAAGTTACGCCAGAAACCTGCAACGACAGTTGAATGAAACTAATTACCGGTGGTGTGGTAGTCACATCAAAGCAAAACAACATTTGACATTTTCATGTGAAACTTGAAGTTTTTTGATACTTAACGACGTACCTACCGATTCTGTAACTTTCTATATCATTCGGAAGTTGTAAAGTCCTTTTTGAGTCACCTTGTACAGTTAAATTTTTACAGAGGCAAACAACCCGTACACAGCCAAATAAACAATTATTATGGACGTCGAATGAACCGGAGAGTAAACTTTAAACGTGGTTCAAGTACAGCTCACTTCAAGGACAGACTTTATTTACAGTAGACAGGTAATTTTAAAACGAATTGCTTACTATGGAAGATTATCAGTATCGGCGACGCGTAATTGAAATGGGCTTCATTAGTCTCATGCTACAATTGCATTACACCTTTTTTTTTAAATATAAGTTAAAACTGATTGTGTCAAGATTTCTTCAATACAATTAACTGTTTTAATCAAGTAATCTGCAAGGTTTCAGTAGTTTTAATAGCATTTTAATACAATAGTTTCCTAGTGCGGACAATAGCTTTCAAGCAGAACCTGACGTCGCCTATTTCTTCACGTTGTTTTACAGTTATATTTACACTGTAATCCTCGTTCAAATATGGCGTCTTTCTCCTCATTCCTTCTAGATTCATTCCCAACACTCTGTAAATACAGTTTATGAGGTTCGATTCCTTCTTGAAGCATTCCACCTAGTTGTTGATTCTAAGGTGTGGAGACGTAATAATATTATTTATTATGTTGTGGCACCGTTCAACAGTATTCGTCGTTCGAAGCCTTTTTTCATGGGATTTCCACATTGCTATAGAAATAACGTCATTCTGTAGCCAGGTATCCACAAAGTAGTCAGAAGCCTTAGAGTTGAGTCTGTCGTTATCAAAAGCGTGTGCATGAATCTCAATCCGGCCTTTATTTGCGTCCTTCTATTTTACGTTTGCCATGACTGCAAACTTTTTGAGGTGAACTTTCAAATCTACGTCTGTTACACCGAAACGTTGAACTTTTCTCTATAAACTCTGATTCATGTGAAAAAACCAGACTGTTATGGGCCAGACGCCTTTAGCTTGAAAAAGCACATCGCTTGTTAATTTCGACTCTACTTATTACTGAGTTTTATATTTTGAGTGAATGAAGACTTTACTAAGAGATTTGACAGGTTTTCTTATATTTTTGTGTTAAAATGTAGGTATGTGACACCTAATGTTAGAGGAAAGCTGTGTCCTGTCAAGTCAGCGAGTTTTCAATGCCCAGCCGACTACTGAATTACAGCGTGCAGCAAAGATGATAGCTACAGAGCAACGGGTCACTAGAGATCTTTGTCGGGTACTGCTACTAAAAAAAAAGATTAGTTGTCAAAGACAGAATTAGTCTGATGTGTTTGTTCGCAGAGAATGGTTATAGGAGGGTCCTTTTAAATTTTAGTTCAGTATGAGCCACGTGGTATTAGCCGAGCGGTCTGGGCGCTACAGTCATGGACTGTGCGGCTGGTTCCGCCTGAGGTTCGAGTCCTCCCTGGGGCATGGGTGTGAGCGTTTGTCCTTAGGATAATTTGGGTTAAGTAGTGTGTAAGCTTAGGGACTGATGATCTTAGCAGTTAAGTCCCATAAGATTTCACATACATTTGAACATTTTTTTTTAGTTCAGTATGAGAGTATTGTACCAGTAGTGAGCCACGAAAGAGATTATCAACGAGTGTGATGAGATCGGTTCACGATATGTGAATTAGACTGCATCGGGGATAGAATGCAAATTTGTTCAAAGGAGTTCTTAGTCGATTAGAAAGATTGTTTGAGAGGATTATCGGCTTGTGTAGAAAGTGATTATTTCACCGATTCTGGTAGAGTGTACACTTACCAGGTATAGGAAATACACCGATTTTTTGAAGTATGAGATTTGATTCTCCTATTTCTGATTAAAGGTGCGTTATGATGCTTAGCAGCTGCTCGTTTGTAAGTGGGAGATTTTCCGTTTGATAGTATAAACGAAGAGACGTGTTCATGCGAAGTCGTTTAGTTATTTTGTGGTTGAGGATTAAAGCACGCATTATGGGATAGTAGCGTTGCATTGCATTATTGTGGTTGTACAGGTGTACGTAAACACTGAGGAATAGTGAGTTAGCGATATTTAGTTAGGATTTATTGTGTGACTTCGGAGTGAGCATGGTAATAGAGTGAACTCTCGTTGGCTGCATTGAATGTGTTTTCGACAAACAATTGAAATTTTATGAAGAATTTGATATCGTTTCCCCTTATCCCTAAACGGCAAATCAAGAACCATTTATGAGAGAATACGCTAATTCGCTCTAAAAGAAACCGTCGTGAGCTGCGTTTTGAGTTTTAAGTATTAGAGTGGTTGCGTGAGTCGGCGCCTGAAGCGGTCGAACTTTATTTGATTGCTTAAAGTTAATATAGTCGGAAACTGGCGGTGGCACCAAGGTTTTCTGTTTTATTTTATTATATTTCCTCTTCGTGGATAAAACGCTCACTGATACCTGTAAACAAATTATTTGCAAGATATAAGGAATCAACTGTTTTAAACTGAAACAATCGGTACCCGACCTGTACTTTGTCCCTAAACTATTACAAGAAAAATATTCAAATGTTTATTTCATAGAATACTAATATCTCGAATGTATCTTTTCGTATCCAAGTAAATACAAAGGAGAATAAAGTAATGGACTGGCATATTGCTAAAAACAAAGTTCAAAGACATTAAAATCTTAAGGGAAGGATAGTATTGTCCAGTTAATAACTTGCAACGAAAAGAAAGCTAGTTAATTCTCTTTTAGCTAGGGACAGCAAGTTTACGATTTATTGAAAACTGATTATTTATAAATGAAAAGTTATTCTATTTAATTCTGAGAGGTTGAGATTGACGAAATAGTTTATTACGATAAAATTTCAATGGTATCAAGGATGTTGTTGTAACAAGGCGTTACTTATATAGGTTATCGTTGATGTACAGCGAAAGGTAAACAGTATCGAATTGTATCTTTACACTGTGAAAGTAGTCTCCAATTTACGTAAAACTTTATAGTCATCGAACTGATTGAAACAACTGATCTACATGATAAATCTATCAGTTATTTTCGAAATCTGTCGTTTCTGGTACCTACATCGTTGAGAAAGTATTTAATGGTGTTGTCAGAGTACACGGACTAAGCTTTGCTGTGGGTTGCTGTTATTGGTATAGTAAATATATCACTTCTACTTCCCATAGACTCCCGTACTGAGTATTTAGCTGATGACTGATACTACCTTTGGTGGTAGTTTATCTATCGAACCTAGTGAACCTTGAACGTCAGATGAGTTGTTCTAATTAATAACTAGATACCTACCACCGACTCAGTTATACCACGGAAGTTGTTATTGTGTCTATCCTCTCTACATAGTGATGTAGTAGCGAGCTGCAATGCGATTTATAGAGTGAGAAGCTGAATACCAAATCTTACGTGACGTCGTTGTGTTGGTACAGACCATTGTTTCAAGTCACACCGATTACATCGTTGAGTATAGGCAAAGTCTTGTTAGTACAACTTATTGTAGTGTTAGGAGAGTGAGCTACATTGTCCGATGTTGTTTTTCACCTACGTATTACAGCGCTGTTACAGCCTCTTCATACAGTATATGTCATACGATTTAGTAGTTTGTAAAGGGTGGCGCGGTACAAAGTTACCTTCTCAGTGGTCCACGATGTGCTGCTATTGAAACCTAGTGTTGTCGGAGTGGGTATGAAGTTTTTTGAGGCTTGTCTTCTACTGAGTCCAACATAGAATCGTCGATTTGGTCGATTACGAGTTGCAGAGTTCAAGTATCTACGGAAGCAAGACTTGTTGTGGAAAGGTATTTGTCGAAAGCTTGTTGGTGGAATTCAGTTTGTACAGGTACGACCAAACGTAGCTTGACAACTTCATCACAAGGCTGTGCCGTCCGCCGAGGGTGCAGCACCTACAACTTCACCTCTTGCATATCGGGCAGCTGCGATTGCTCCATCTGCATCGGCTTCACCTACGGATGCAGCTATTGTGTAATATGCGGCAGCAGCAGCAACTGCTGCAGAGGAGTCGGCTTCGCCTGCATCCCCAATAGCTGCAACGGGTACAGCTGATTACGGTAACGCGGAGGAACTACCAGGACAACTATAAGTACTTTAGAGTAATTTGGTTGATAGTCTATTGATTAGTTGGAAGATGTGTTTCCTGTGAAGTGAAGTAGATACTTTCGGAATTTTAAGTTGTGGATTATTAGTCGGCAGGCTGTTGAAGGCACGACGTGACTTCTGAGCGCTATAGAATTGTATAAATATTGTGTTTTCCGTCATTTAAACGTTTAGTTGGTAGTTATTTAAAATGGCTAGTGACGAAAGACATAAATAGGTGCAGCTATTTGCCAGATTAGACGCTGACAAGAAGGAGGCTAATGAGAAGAGCTTAATGATAAGATACGAAGTAGTGCTGAAGAGAACAACGACAATGTAACTTCTGCTCAAGTTAAACGTGATTTAAAGAAGTAATTGAGAGAAAATCATAAAGAATTAAAAAGTAAAATGGTCATTTAAATAATAAAAACATAAAACACTTAATAAGAATGTTATAGCAGCGGTAAGAACGCTATCGTTTCTTCCTAAAGAGTTAAGGAAACATTAGCAATCCCAAGAAATCACGATAAGTTTGTTTAGGCAACACGTTTACGATCAATCGAAAGCAATAACGAAAAAGTTACTGCTCATTTCAGAGGATGTAATGGAATCGTTAACAATAAGTTAGATAAAACAAAAAAAATTCTACTGTAGTAAAACTGAATACGGCAGATATTACTACGACGGAAGTTGCTTATGACAATAAGAGTCAATCTAGCAAAGATGATCGAGTTTCAGAAGGCACTGATACTCTAACGGATACACCTATCATTAATATGGCGAATAAATCACCAGCACGAAACACAGAAATTGCGGAGAAAGAGGAAATAACGGAGTTAATAAATAAAAATTTGGCATTTCGAGCAGCTAAGCGAGCTAAACGCTTTCAGGTTAAGTGGAAACGTACATAATGCAAAGTTCGAGATTTAGTTTTAGCCAGAGGTCATTTAAAAAGTAAAATAAGTAATAGACTTATTAAGAAATTCTTTTATCCGTATGATATGCAGTACATGAAGTTAGACATCCTTGTACCGTAACTCTTAAGAGTCGATAGCAAAATATTACGAAAACACCAAGTTAGTGACTTAAAAAAGGTTTACTGTTGGTAGTTTCAATTTAATGTTGAATGGAATGATAGAGGAGAATGAAACAACCTTAGTGGATTTTTGTTGTCTTTGTAGTAAAAAAGAATGACGTTGCAAATTGTATTAATAAAATCTACAACAATACACTAGAAAGAACGGAAAGCATAATAACTGATTACCTAGTCGGAGGGCCATTATGTTTAAGTTAGCTCTATGAACAAAATGATCGACGAATTCTAAAAGAAAGGCTAAGAAAGAATGGAAGGTACAGGAGAATTTGTAGACTTAGGAGGAGGCCGAGTATGTTCACAATAAATCGACCTAAAGAAACTACACCAAAAGAATTCGAAACTGAAGGATGAACGCCTTAAGTCTGTCAGAAGAAGATATCTGACAGTGGGTTGATACATGCTAGGCTTGTATCGATGCCACAGGGCACCCAGTAATGAATTTTGTACCCATAAGTGTTATTTACGTTAATTGCTTAACGTTAGATTATTATGTAATTCCGTTTAAGAAAATTTCGTAGCTACAACAGGTAGTTAACTGCGGGCGTGTTGATGAATATTTGTGATAGTTTTATACTGAAGCGAACTGATTTTTACGGCTAGAGAATGACACTTTTAGCAAGTTTGTGTAGATTTTTGAACCACTAAATAATTGTAATCTAATAATCCGAAAGATGTGTAATATCGTTTCTTAAGTACTGTTCTAGTGTTACGACGCTGAGGTTGGATTGCATTTGGTGTAATGTTTATAAAAAGTTAACCTATCTATTCCTTCCTTAATGAAAACAAAACCACCGTACTAGACTATTAAGTATTATATCTAGAAAAATGCTGAATAATTCAAAAGCAACATGACACCTCATGACAGATATACAGGGTGACCATTTATAGTGACTGGACCAAATATCTCACCAAAAAAAAACTACAAAGAACGAAACTCGTCTAGCTTTAACGGGAAAACCAGATAGCTTAATGGCTAGCCCGCTATATGGCGCTGCCATAGGTCAAACGGATATCAACGGCGTTTTTTTTTTTTTAATTGGAACCCTTATTTTTTATTACATATTCGTGTAGTACGTAAAGAAATATGAATGTTTTGGTTGGACCAATTTTTTCGCTTTGTGATAGATGGCGCTGTAATAGCCACAAACGTATAAGTACGTGGTATCACGTAGCATTTGCTTCGTGATACAGGATGTCCAGAAAAGGGCTCCCTGATTTCAAAATTAAATATCTCGAAAACAAAGATCGATAAAGGAATGCAGTAAACGGTATGTTTATTGTGAAAGCTGTAAGAAGTTTATACAGCAATTTCGAGATATTTAATTTTGAAATCAGGGAGTCCTTTTCCGGACACCCTGTACATTACCCGTGTTAAAATGGACAGTTCACCAATTGCGGAAAAGGTCGGTATCTTGTTGATGTATGGCTATTGTGATCAAAATGCCCAACGGGCGTGTGCTATGTATGCTCCTTGGTATCCTAGACATCATCCAAGCGTCCGGACCGTTTTCCGGATAGTTACTTTATTTAAGGAATCAGGACGTGTTCAGCCACATGTGAAACGTCAACCACGACCTGCAACAAATGATGATGCCCCAATAGGTGTTTTGGCTGCTGTCGAGGCTAATCCGCACATCAGCAGCAGACATATTGCGCGAGAATCGGATATCGCAAAAACGTCGGTGTTGAGAATGCTACATCAACGTCGATTGCACCCGTACCATATTTCTATGCCCCAGGTATTGCATGGCGACGACCTAACGACGAAGCGTCATTCACCAACAGCGGTAACGCAAATCGGAGTAACATGCACTATTTGGCAATGGAAAATCCACAATTGCTGCCACAAGTGGAACATCAGCGACCTTGGCGGGTTAATGTATGGTGCGGCATTATGGGAGGAAGGATAATTGGCCCCCATTTTATCGAGGGCAATCTAAATGGTGCAAATGTATGCTGATTTCCAATATAATGTTCTACCGATGTTACTACAAGATATTTCACTGCATGAAATAATGGCGATGTACCTCCAACATGGTGGATGTCCGGCACATAGCTCGCGTGTGGTTGAAGCGGTATTGAATAGCATATATCATGACAATTTGATTGATCGTCGAAGCACCGTACCATGGCCTGCACGTATCTGACGTCCCCGGATTTCTTTCTGTGGAGAAAGTTGAAGGATATTTGCTATCGTGATCCACCGACATCGCCTGAAAACATGCGTCAGCACATTGTCATTGTACGTGCGAACAGTATGGAAGGCGAACTACTAGCTGTTGAGAGGAATGTCGTTACACGTATTGCCAAATGCATTGAGGTTGACGGACATCATTTTGAGCATTTATTGCTTTAATGTGGTATTTACAGGTAATCACGCTGTAGTGGCATGCGTTCTCAGAAATGATAAGCTCGCAAAGGTACATGTATCACATTGAAACAACCAAAATAAATTGTTCAAACGTACCTATGTTCTGTATTTTAATTTAAAAAACCTACCTGTTACCAACTGTTCGTCTAAAATTGTGAGCCATATGTTTGTGACTATTACAGCACCATCTATCACAAAGTGAAAAAGGTGGTCCATGTAAAACATTCATATTGCTTTACGTACTACACGAATATGTAATAAAAAGATGGGGTTTCCTATTTCAAAAAATGCAGTTGATATCCGTTTATCCTATGGCAGCACCATGTAGCGGGCCAATCATAGCGCCATCTGGTTTCCCCCTTCAAGCTAGACAACTTTCGTTCTTTGAAGTTTTTTCGTTTGACACTTATTTTGTGAGATATTTGGATCGGTCACGATCAATGGATCACCCTGTACAGCAGAATTTCTCTGTATACGATTCCAAATAATGTTACTGTAATTCTAAGGTTACCGTTCATTGTTGAATAATAATTGACTCTAGGAGGAGTAACGGTAATGGAGTATCGTTAATGCACCAAATCGTCTTCCGCCCAGAAAAACAGAATCAATGGTTTGCACCGCCTCATCCTATTATTGGTTTTTATGTACCAGGAGAATGAAGAGAGTGTCCAGTTGTTTTTGTAGTTTATTTTATAGTTTTGTGTTCCAGATTATAGATATGTGAGGCCTACTGTTCGAGAAAAGCTGTGTCCTATATTACATGACGTCGTTGTGTTAGTACAGATTCTGTCGTTGAGTGTACGCAACCTCTTGTTAATACAACTTATTGTAGATTTACGGCAATGAGCTACACTATCCAACTTTTTTACCCCTCACCTCCGTACTGAAGTGCTGTTAGAGCCTGTTCTCCTCCGAGTTAGTGGTATTTAAAGGGTGGCGCAGTGCAAGCCACTTATTTCTCTTGAGGGGCAAATGTCATTAAGGACCGCTATCGCAGCTGCTTCAGAATAAACATTCACTTTTCTTGTACACCATTGATGAACTGCTTGTTTATTCAGACGAAAGAGGTGTGCATAGACGTCTTTCTTCTTATTAGGTGCAGTACAAATACAACAAGAAGAATGTTTATTTCGTCCATCGAACTTCCTAAGTCTGCATGCACGGCCTAAATTTGTGCAAACCGCTTGCTACATCCCCAATTCCATTCCATGCATGCATGAGAAAGTAGGAAGACGATTTCTAGCTTTCTTTCTCTTTGCTTACATGGAAAATGACTTTCCTGCCCTCTAATCGGTCGACTTCTAGAAGAAAACTACTACCGTCAACCATTTGCAGAAGTACTTTGTAAGATCGACTTCAATACAGTTCTTGGCCTGATGTTCGTTCCGCCGAAACTGATTTCGTTGGTAACACAAGATGCTCTTCATATTTTCAGATTGTCAGACATTACCGTAACAAAATCTTAATCTTTATTGTGAAGGATTCCCGTTTTATCCACGTGTGTATCGGATAATCGTGCAGTACGAGTACACGACCAGCGCAGACGTTTGTATCTGTGTTAATCAGGCGGGAGCGCACACGTATGTACCTGCATTCGTCAGACGAGAGCGACCACTCAGAGCAAGTAGCTGTATGCAGCTTAAACAACACCATCTGCTGGCGATACCAAACGGGGAAAAGAATTCCCATCTTGCTCAGTGTTGACAATGGACTCATGGTTTCCACTTCGTACTGGCAAAAACGAAAGAAGGAAATAATGTTTCGCTGAGCGTTTATGTTTCTATTAGTAGCAACAAATAGCAGATTAAATTGTGTTAATTTATAACGCTGAAGTTGACAATGGACGATTGCTGCACGATGTTAATAGTACTACTGACAACATGACTCGTGCATGTGATGTTATTTATATGTATTTGACGATGCTGCTGCTTATCTCGCATTTAAGGTTTGACGATGCCACTATGGCTGCAGTACATTAGGACTTTGTTTTTATGAAACAGATCTGATGATAGTCATTAAAGACCGAAACAGGTAATCTGCTAACAAAAAGTATGTGACCATAGACGTAAATTAAAAGAAACTTAGTGTTATATTTTTTATTCGTGTCATGAGCATCGTAAACATCACTCCAGTGAATTTCTCTGAGGAATGTCCTAAAATACCCAATTTTTGGCTTATTGATTACCCTGTTGAATTCAAATTTTACAAGTGTGCAAGTATAAATACATATATACACTTGACGTTCAAACACAATGGGATTCATGCTCGTGTATTTTAGAACGATTCCTAGAGTTAGTCTCCATTGTGGGGGGCGATAACGATTCCTGGAGCTAGCGTCCGTTGTAGGAACGATACTTTTAATTAGACCTGAAGCTCCCTCAATGGTTTCTAGTAGCGGGTTGGTGTGCGTCAAGGAAACAGCGGAAATGCTATTACCGTTTGCAAAATTGACAAAAGAAATTTCAGGGAACTGTAACGCTACAGTAAACAAAGCCATCTCGTTAGTTAGTTGTGTTCGGGACGCAGTGGAAAAACAGAACGTAGAAATGAATTGATTGTTGAATTTAAAAATGGAATAATGAACAGCACGCAAGAAGGTTTGGCAACTTACAACGTTCCACCATTCTGGCAGTTTCTACAACTGTTAACCCAAATTTCTACTTCATGCAGCTGCAAAGGTGCACTCTCTAATTCAGATTAATTACTTAAATAATTATGTACAGGTATTTAACGTCTTTGCAATCCGAAAAGACACATCCGGTGAGTCCGATAAAGAAGATTCTGTCTGACATCTGTAAGTACCTCAAGCAGTTTGTACACGAAAACATGAAAAACGAGTCATCAGCATCTGCTGGAGACATTAGTGAAACTGACAAGGGAAACTGTACAACGCACCCCCCCTCCCACCCCACACCCCACATTTATTAGTAAGATGTCCGAGTGGATAGTTCGTCTAAAACCGAACACAGATCAAGCTTGAAAACAGGAAGAAGGTTTACTGAACTGTGAAAAAAGAAGGAAAATAGAAACTGTGAGCGGCCCAAGCTCAATATATGCAACGTAGAACGCGTTGCAAGAATCTGGTGTCGTTGCTGTAAGGTCACGGTGTTGGACTACCAGGCGAGATATTTCTGTTCGAACGTCTCTTGTGTCCCTAATTTGTCAAAAAATAATTAAGTTTCAGTTCGGTCAATGACGAATCTTTTGTTCTGTAGTCTTGACTATTGTCATACTGCAAATAGATTACAGAATATGACTCACGTGGTGAGAATATATTACCGTCGCAAGATAATGTGATGGGTAGTGAGAGCAGGTGATATGTCGCGTACACCTCTCACAGAAATAAAAACCACCTATAATCGGGTGAGTAGATCAAACAGGAGGTACGTACGTCTGTAGGTCCCTTCCTTACACCTCGTTGTTGCAAACAGATGTTACACTACGACACTGACGCGAATCTGAATACAGCAAACTGACACATCAGTGAGCGGAAGGGCAGTTAATAATCTTGTGAACACAGAAAGAAGGCTTTCTCCACCGCATGACATAACTGCTGCCAAACTTTTCGGGATGCGAAGTCGTGGTCCAATAAACTGTTCTGTTCCTGACGTTTCGTCCAGAACTGCGCTGGACATCCTCAGCGGCGCCCCTACGATGAGTCTTGCCGACTCTCGGCAAGACTCAGCGAAGGAGCGCCTCTGAGGATGTCCAGCGCAGCCCTGAAATGTTTCTTAGAGCTCGACCTCACATCCCGAAAGGTTTACCAGCAATTACTTCATAATTTTCTCATCGTCGCCACACCTGTGCCAAGAGAGCGCTCCTTGTAGGAGGCTGGGGCAACCATCACCCAGGAAAGAAATACAGTAGACTTATAGGGCCTAGATTATTAAAGCTTCTTTTCCTAAATTCTATTCCGAAATTGTTAAATTCCAGGATATAAATTGTTTTAGTGATAAAAGATTAATTTTCTCTTCAAGATGCAGTACATTTATTTTTAAAATGTGAATTATATAAAGATAGTTAATCATCGAATCGTTCGGAATCATTGCACGGAATGTAAATTACTGTCTCTTATTAAACGGTTTTAAATTAAATTCATTTGGACAGGCTTTTTCTAAAAGTTCTAACATACAAGATGCACTTAACAGTTACCACATTCAATCCATGCTTTGAACGGACTATACCCATTTACATCCACGCGTAACGTATCTATGACTATACGTAGATGGTGTGTGGTAAAGTGATTGCAAGCGCTTAGTGATCTATGCAGCGCGCATTGTTTATTCCTTGGACTGCTACGTTGGGCAAACTACGAAACAAATTTTTTTTTTTTTTTTTTTTTTTTTTTTTTTTTTTTTTTTTTTTTAGCTTATCTGGCTGTAGACATTAACGTGAGAGGAGGCCATGGAAGTACTGCTATCAAATTACTATTGTATGTCGGCCATTCTGAGTACATAGACTAAGAATTTGTTTTGAATTCACATGAGGTCGACATTAAGTGACTGTATAGGCGTCGGGATCGGTGTATCTCTTTTGAACGATACACAATGTTGCAAGAGGTATGTGTTTAAGACTTGGTGGAATTGGAATCCCTGTGTCATCTATGCTGATTGCCTCGGAAGTAGCAAAGGTTGTCTGCAGTCGAGCATTTATCAAACTTAACAGTAAAGGATTTCTACGAATTTTAAGTACGAACCACGATAAAATAGACTTCTATTTTTTAGCGACGCAACGACCAGTGTAAATGCACACGGCAGTGTTTGCTTTCTTCTGAGATACTCGAGAATTTATCCGATGCCTGCTATACGAATATTTAAGGAAAAAAAAAGAAATTCCAGGATAGCAGAGCGGCAGACAGAAAAGCATTCAAATAACACAAATGCCTTACTAGCATTGCACATACAAACACTCAGTTATTTAGAATCGACAGATATGTAATGGGAACTCGAAAGACTTGGCTATTTCATATGGATACACATTAATATTATCTGATTCTTTGTTACTGAAGCAGCGATCAGTTACTACAGCTAAAAGTTTGTTCGCAAATTGTTAGTTCGCAGCCGGCCAGGTTGGCCGAGTGTTTCTAGGCGCTTCAGTCTGGAACGGCGCGACCGCTACGGTCGCAGGTTCGAATCCTGCCACGGGCATGGATGTGTGTGATGTCGTTAGGCTAGTTAGCTTTAAGTAGTTCTAAGTTCTAGGGGACTGATGACCTCCGATGTTAAGTCCCATAGTGCTCAGAGCCATTTGAACCATTTTTTTGTTAGTTCGCAAGTTTGAACAACAAATCGAGACATAAGTGAAGATAAAATATCAACTTCATTTTTGTCTACAGATCAGACTAGCGGTGAGTGAGTGTATGTTTTTGAGTGTGTTGTCATTTGCCCGTGCTGATTTGCTTTGCAAGTTCTGGTATCCGCGTTCGTCATGTTTTCTATTCCCGAATGAGATTTTCACTCTGCTTCGGAGTGTGCGCTGTTATGAAACTTCCTGGCAGATTAAAAGAGTGTGCTGGACTGTAATTCGAACTCGAAGCCCTTGCCTTTCACGGGCAAGTGCTCTACCAACTGAGCTACCCTGGCACGTCTGACAAGCCGTCCTCACAGCTTCAATTCTGCGAGTACCTCGTCTCCTTTCTTCCAAACTTCACACAAGCTCATCTGCGTACCTTGCAGAACTACCACTCCTGTGAAGTTCGGACTGTAGGAGACGAGGTACTGCCAGAATTGAAGCTGTGAGAACGGGTCGTGAGTCGTGCTTGGGTAGCTCAGTTGATATCCGGTCCTATGGTGTAATGATTAGCCGGCACGGTAGCTCAGCGTGTTCGGTCAGAGGGCTGCGTGCTCTCTGTAATAAAAAAAAAAACTTAGTAAAGGAATCAACGTTCAACTTGAACGGATGTCTTATGACGTCTGCCCCACCAAACGGAACGAACTATATCGAACAAAATGAGAGAAAAAAAAGTTTGTAGAGCACTTGCGCGCAAAAGGCTAAGGTCCCGAGTTCGAGTCACAGTCCGGCACACCGTTTTAATTTGCCAGGAAGTTTCATGTTTTATATTGCTTCTAACGTAACATAATCTCATCAGCCCTATGTGATATTAAGTTTCTCACTAATATCATTTCTGCTTCTCCTCATCGCTTTCGTCTTTCTGCTCTTTACTCTACCATGTACCTTGAAAGGTAGACTGTATTCCTATTTACTGAGGAAAAGCGTACCATCCGTGAATCTTATCGTTGATGTCAATAATCCCATTGCTGAAACATTCCTTTACCTTTGTATTGCTTCCACGGCGTACAGATTAAACAGTATAGGAGAAAGTCAGCACCCCTGTTTTACTTGCTTTTCAATGCGAGCATTTCGTTCTTAGTCTTCGATTGTTATCGATCCTCCTTGGTTCATACGATAGGAGTTCAAAAACTACGTTACTCAATATTATAGGAGGCCAAATAACTTATATCGAACGCAGCACTAGACGTAAAATGGACACAGATACATGACACTATTTTTTCACATAGTTACTGAGATCTGTAAAGAACGGTGGGAACGTTCTGACAGTAGTTCAGTCTCTCGACGCCATATATTCACACCTCGGTCATGGAGCTACTCGAAACCCACTAAGTGGTCCTCATCGTTCGCAAAGCTCCTTCCGTCTAGACGTTCTTGCTCGACTGCTTGGTCATTGTCTTCTGTTGATGGTCTAACTTCGCGATGTCTATGTGGCCTTTGTCAAATTGTAGGCTACACTTCATTATTTATGGACATGACAATGCTTTCTATCGACATGCCGGCAAAATCTAGCGGCGATATGACCGCAATTTCGACTTTTCGCCCACAGTTAACGTTTTGCCATGCGTAGTTCAACTTCGGAGTACGTTTCCAGTAGCCGCGTCATTTCGGTCACACCCTGTGATGCATCTCTTATCCGTACCACGGCGCAAACGAGCCTGTAGAAAACCTAGACCATCAACTCTCTCATGACAATGTGCCATTCTTCTTGCGTAATGGTCTTATCGTGGGACGAAACGTGTAACATTATATACAACAGTAATACAACCGACAGACTTCAGGGACGGATTCATCACTGAAAGCGGAAGAAAAAAATGTCCTATGAGCACATGACGGGAAATGGGCAGTGTGCGCGCGACGACAAGTAATCGTCTCAGAACACACTACAAAGCTGCGTCACATCTACGTCACAACAGATGTTCAAAGTGATCTCCTTGAGATTGCAGTTTGTAGGAATACTAGCGGTTGCCGTGCAGGATACACAAAAAGTCGTACACATCAAGTTGACTAGTCACTTGTAAGGAGCTTGTACTAGGGTTCGTCTCAATATCCTGTAGAGCTAGGTCCTCCAAATCTGGCGTACGAACAGTCCGCCACCTCCCTGCACGTTCCTCTGTTGAAAGGTCCCATGATCACACAAACGCCGAAAAGTGCCTGAAATGTTGTGCGAAGTGGTTTGTCTCTGTGGATTTACTTGTTTTGGTATGGCTGAGGAGCCTCTCGATGGTTTCCATTTGCTGGGCGCTGAGTGAAATCATAGGTATTTTCTTCGTCCGCTAAAAAAATTTATCTAAAGGAAACAGTGCCAGATTTAAATTTTCTTTGTTTTTTATACATGCTTTAGTGTCCGTTCTTGTCATAAAACTGAATATTAGCGTCCCAACAGAATTTATTCTTGAAAAAACTTGTTCTATAGCTGGAGTCCCGATATTCGCGACATAACTCGAAATTTTGCGTGACATAAAACAAACAAAAAATATCTATTCACGTTTTCTTGATAGTGAAAAACTCGTTTAAAAAAGACTGCTACTAGTTTCATCAGTGTGTGTTGTCGCAATAAAACTGTAATCAGAAGTTTCTAAATCGTATTTAAGTAAGACATTTCGTATTGTTTACTAGTTAGATAGACGCGATGTAGGCCTAAATTTTCCGAGTTATAGACGCTTAAAAACCTGAACAAACACGCCTAATAACGTAAATTCTCTAAAGAAAATTAATTACGACTTCATTCTTCTGTCATTGTATCTCTTAATCAGTACAAAAAAAAACACCGCACGTAAGACCTATGTGTAGATTTTCGTTTACACACAGCCAATCTCGCCTCCTTGACAAATTTAAAACATTCTTTAAACGTAATAATTCTTTCGAAACTGGCCTTGTGTGAGAAATGTGGGAGAAGATATAGGGTAGTGAGTAGAAGGATTTGTCGCAAATCTTGTAGGAAATATTTTCACTGGGGAGGGGCGGGGGGGCGGTGCAGTGGGGAGAATGTTGGGAGAACAGAAGAGGCTCTCTCCTAGAACTGCAGAGTATGCTGTAGGAACATTTTGTTTGGGTAACGGGAAAGGATAATATGTGCCCTTCAGGCACGGTTGGAGGAAGGAAGGGAGGAGCTCATAAGGATCAAGGGAGATAAGGGAGGAGGGTGGTTGGGAACTGGCAGCTGGTAGGAGGATAGGAAGAAAGAGAACGCGATCTAACGGTTTTATCATCAGCAAGAAAAACAGGTATCTACCACTGCCAGAGTCAAGTGGAGAAGAGCCTGAGGTAGAACGAGGAGCGGGAAATGTGCGGCACTCTTCTACCCAGGCCAAGAAGCCTAGGAATGTACAATGTGTTAGGAAGAAGAAAGTGCTGCTGCTACGTAGTAGCCATGGGAGAGGTGCAGGCCCTCAGTTACAGGAGAGTTTAGGGGCAGCGTACCATGCCACCAGTATCTTCAAACCAAATGCAGGGATAAGTCATGTGATAGAGGACCTAGGGTCTTTATGTAAAGACTTTAGAAAACAGGACCATGTAGTGATAGTGGGTGGGGTGGGAAACTGTTGGGACAGGGACGGGGCATATGACATAGGTGGTGACATGGACAAGATAGCTTCCCTGACTCATGGCACAAACTTACACTTTGTTGAGCTGTTCTGGCGTCATGATCGACCTTACCTTGATGGAGCTGTGAGGCGAATCTATGTGGGGTTAGGGATGGCTCCGAGGACAGCCAAATTTGTTCATGTTTCTCTGGTGCCCGTCGGGACTATCAACAGATGGTGTTTCACTAGGCATGACCTACACCTAAATAGGACTGGGAAGGGGACATAGGTACAGCTGATCCATGAAAGTATAGGGGGTGGATCTCGGGCCACACATGGTCAATTACCTGTTGTCATAGGTAGGAAAAGAAGGTCTTCTTTAGGATCAATGTAGATAAATCTGCCTAAAGGGTTTCTCCAGCACTTTAAAAAATACTGAAACGATCACTCCAGTCTTTGAACTGCTCAGTATTTTGTATTTGTGAGCGCTGATGTAGGGACACAGAAATCAATCACGTAATATTATCATTGTATGAAAAGGCAAAGTCTTACAACAGAACTACTGCAAGGGGTGGAGGTTCATGCATTTATATCAGAAAAGGAACACAGTTCAAATGAAGCCGTGATCTCAGTACCGTAAGTGAAGACAAACACTTTGAGATATCGGCTATTGAATTAACAGGGCTTCATATCACCAAGAAATTAATCATTTGGTGTGTGTATTGATCTCCCAGTGGTAGTGTGGACACTTTTTTCAATACATTAGCAGAAGTCCTAGATAAAGTCTCAAGTACAAAGGTCAACATAATTCTGTGTGGGGATAATAACATCAATATTAACATAAAAAATGAATCCAGCAGTGCCTTTCATAAACTTCCTTCATGGTTTTGGCATGTACATATTTGTCAATAGTGCAACAAGCGTTAGCACAGCAACTTCATCAGTAATTGACCATGTGGCCACAAATGTGTACAGCAAAAAATTTGTGATGGAGCTGTTAAAGATCTCGGACTATCAGACCACATCTTTCAAATAACAACAGTAAAGTCAGGCATCGAATCATTCCCTAAACTACAAGCCCACAAATGTCATCTATCAGGAATCAAAATAAAAGAGTTTTCCAAACAACTGGAGAAACAAAACTGGGATGAAGTGTATAAGGAAACCAATGTGAATATGAAATTCTCTAAATTCTACACATTGTCTAAATTGAATTTTGAAAAGGCATCTCCAAATGTATGTCTGTCTGTAGCAACACCTCACAAAAACAGATGGATAACAGCAGGTATTAATAAGTCCTCCCAAACACTTAAACACCTCAGTTCCATGAAAAAGATTTGGAATGATCCAGAATTCTTAATTGTTGATAATAGATACAACAAGAACTATAGGAAGGTGCTGATTGCTGCAAAAATTTCATTTAATGACAAAATAATATATAGTGCAGAGAATAAAAGCAAAACAGTCTGGAATGTTATAAAAAAGGAAACTTCGAGAGGCAAGCTAAAGGAGAATAACGTACTGCTAAGGGAGGTGGATAAAGTAATAAATGATCCACATTACTTAGCAAACTATGTAAATGAGCATTTATCAAGTATTGCAGAGAAGTTACAGCAAAAATTCACCAAAACAGATGTAGCACCAGTAAATAATGTTGTACTAAATACAATGATGTTACTTGCAACTACAGAGAATGAAGTCAGTAAAACAATTCAAAAACTAAAATATAAAAAGTCAGTAGGCTTAGATGAAGTATCAATGTGTGTACCGAAACAAAGCACAGGGATTATACAAGGCCCCTTAACGAATATAATAAATGAATCCTTCACATCTGTGACATTTTGAGAGCAGTTAAACCAGGCAAGAGTTGTACGTCTGCTTAAGAAAGGTATTGCAGAAGACATAGAAAATTACTGGCCTATTTCCCTGCTGTCAGCACTCTCGCAAATAAGAGAATCAGTTGTGAAAGACAGATTAATGAATTACCTGAATAAACACAATCTCTTAAGTGAATCATAGTTTGGTTTCCAAAGTGGCAAAAAATACGGAATCAGCCATAGTAGAATTCACAAAAGTTTTACTTGATACTCTTGATAATGATGAGTGCCTCACAGGCAAATTTTTGGATCTTTCTTAGGCGTCTGATACAGTCGACCACAAGATTCTATTAAATAAATTAGAAGCATTAGGAATAAGAGGAGTAGCTAATGACTGGCTTTGATCATACTTAACAGATACGGTACAAAGAGAAGAGATAACACACACTTCAAATAGATGTAAACATTTAGTAAAACACTTATCAGAACCAAAATACGTTCATATAGGGGTTAAGCAATGTAGCATATTAGGACCAGTACCGCTCCTGATATACATCAAATACTTTCCCAGTAGTGTTACTCATGGTGAAAAAATCCTCTTCGCTAATGACAAAAATATTATAGTCACATAGAAAACAAGAGAACTCCTTGCCAAGAAAGCAAATGAAAGTCTGAAGGAAGTCTATGATTAATCAATAAGTAATAAAGTGACATTGAACATAAAGAAAATAATGCCATGAATTTCAGTTTGAAGAGGAAAAATGACAGGGTTAAATTACGAGTAAATGTAGGGGCAGCTCTATAGACTTGTAACAAATGTAAAATTTCTGCGATTTGATATTGATTATAGGTGGAAGTGGTGTGAACACACAAAGGTCCTTGCAAACAGAATGCCATGAGCTTGTTATGCTCTTAGAATCCTATCATCACTGTGGAACATGCAGTGTCTTTTAGTTACATATTACTCATATGTACACTCAGTTCTTAGCTATGGCAATCTTTCTTGGGGAACAAATGCAAAAAATATGAATACAAATTTAAAACTTCAAAAAACAGCCACAAGAATAATAACCAAAAATACATGTCGAGCTCATTGTAAAGATCTGTTCAGAACACTGCGGAATTTCACTGCTCCATGTGAATACATATACCAGTCAGTTGTACACATAAAAAATTTCATTGGTAATTACTGCACAAACAGCTCTGTCCATGACCATGCAACAAGAGATAGACTCAACGTACATTTACCAAGAAAATACACTCCTGGAAATGGAAAAAAGAACACATTGACACCGGTGTGTCAGACCCACCGTACTTGCTCCGGACACTGCGAGAGGGCTGTACAAGCAATGATCACACGCACGGCACAGCGGACACACCAGGAACCGCGGTGTTGGCCGTCGAATGGCGCTAGCTGCGCAGCATTTGTGCACCGCCGCCGTCAGTGTCAGCCAGTTTGCCGTGGCATACGGAGCTCCATCGCAGTCTTTAACACTGGTAGCATGCCGCGACAGCGTGGACGTGAACCGTATGTGCAGTTGACGGACTTTGAGCGAGGGCATATAGTGGGCATGCGGGAGGCCGGGTGGACGTACCGCCGAATTGCTCAACACGTGGGGCGTGAGGTCTCTACAGTACATCGATGTTGTCGCCAGTGGTCGGCGGAAGGTGCACGTGCCCGTCGACCTGGGACCGGACCGCAGCGACGCACGGATGCACGCCAAGACCGTAGGATCCTACGCAGTGCTGTAGGGGACCGCACCGCCACTTCCCAGCAAATTAGGGACACTGTTGCTCCTGGGGTATCGGCGAGGACCATTCGCAACCGTCTCCATGAAGCTGGGCTACGGTCCCGCACACCGTTAGGCCGTCTTCCGCTCACGCCCCAACATCGTGCAGCCCGCCTCCAGTGGTGTCGCGACAGGCGTGAATGGAGGGACGAATGGAGACGTGTCGTCTTCAGCGATGAGAGTCGCTACTGCCTTGGTGCCAATGATGGTCGTATGCGTGTTTGGCGCCGTGCAGGTGAGCGCCACAATCAGGACTGCATACGACCGAGGCACACAGGGCCAACACCCGGCATCATGGTGTGGGGAGCGATCTCCTACACTGGCCGTACACCACTGGTGATCGTCGAGGGGACACTGAATAGTGCACGGTACATCCAAACCGTCATCGAACCCCTCGTTCTACCATTCCTAGACCGGCAAGGGAACTTGCTGTTCCAACAGGACAATGCACGTCCGTATGTATCCCGTGCCACCCAACGTGCTGTAGAAGGTGTAAGTCAACTACCCTGGCCAGCAAGATCTCCGGATCTGTCCCCCATTGAGCATGTTTGGGACTGGATGAAGCGTCGTCTCACGCGGTCTGCACGTCCAGCACGAACGCTGGTCCAACTGAGGCGCCAGGTGGAAATGGCATGGCAAGCCGTTCCACAGGACTACATCCAGCATCTCTACGATCGTCTCCATGGGAGAATAGCAGCCTGCGTTGTGCGAAAGGTGGATATACACTGTACTAGTGCCGACATTGTGCATGCTCTGTTGCCTGTGTCTATGTGCCTGTGGTTCTGTCAGTGTGATCATGTGATGTATCTGACCCCAGGAATGTGTCAATAAAGTTTCCCCTTCCTGGGACAATGATTTCACGGTGTCCTTATTTCAATTTCCAAGAGTGTATGAACATAAAACTGAAAACAGCATTTCCTACCAAGGGATAAATTTGTACAAAAATTACCAAAAGAGAGTAAAGAAATTGCAAAAATACACATATTTAAAAAGGCTGCTAGAAAGTACCTATTATGCAATACATTTTATACATCAAAGGATAACTTAGCTAAAACCGAGTAGGGGTATGATAAAAATGTTATACAAAAAAATAATAATAATAATGAATATAAAATATCCACCATTCCAATTAACACCTTCACTTTATGTTTGTTTCCCCTTCTGTTTTTTCGTTTCTATAAATACTTACCCCAAAGCTATGCAAGACACAATACTAACACCTCTTCCTCTTTTTGAGTTCAACATCTCACTTATTATAGAGGGATGTTGAGTCAGTTTTTGAGGATAGCAAATGGGAAATTGTGGTACAGAAAATGGCCCAGAGATAACTAGCGCATGTGTGTGTGTGTGTGTGTGTGTGTGTGTGTGTGTGTGTGTGTGTGTGTGTAGTGAGTGAAGTGTTATGAAACAATGTGTGTATAGTGTGTGCATTGACTGATTGTGAGATATGAGTGAACAGTGTGGGATTACATTATTTACTAAGTTATATGTAAAAAAGTATTGTATACCAGGAGTAAATCTATTGATTGTTTCTAACTAGATGCCTGGAAATATATGTGTATCTAATTAGCTTATTTTAATTCATCTAAATTTGTAAATATTTTGACGTAGCCTATATCCTTGTAAAAAGAGATCTATGGATGAATAAAGCTACTACTACTACTACATAAACACTGCCTCGGCTTTTTTCCTACATGAATACTGGACCATTCAGCTGCTTACAGTATACTGCGACAATCACATAATCTGTAACATACAAAGAACACAAGGCACATGGTCAGCTCCATCTACCATAGCAATGATGCATTTATGGACACACGTTGATAGGACTTTCGTAACGTTAGTGTCTTAAGATGTTATGTTTATGTCTAACAACAAACTGCTGTATCAAGTGGTGAGCTAACTGTGTATCCGATTTAGTGTATCTGTGTATTTTCTTCACCCTGTTTTAAACAATCTGTCTACTAGAAAGAAAACAATACCACTAAACGCAAACTAATTAAAACCTGTGCGCGATAACGACAAATTAGATGTAAGTACATTCAAATCTGCTCGACCTTACTACGGCCCTGCAAATCCGATTTAGTAGAAAAGTGGTCGCATTGCCAAAATCCATAAAATGTGTGATTTAATTTCTTACCTCGTATTGGTGTCGCCTTGGATAATGAGTTGTTCTGCTCTTGGAACTACTGAACGAATTACGAATTGAGAGGCGGAACTTGACTAATGAGAATGACTGTAGTATATTACTTGAAAACTGACTTGCAATTGTTAGGCCATATTATAAAAACTACATTTACACAAACAAATGATCTTTACAAAAAATACAATAAAAAACTGTGAGTTACATATAAAGCTGGACTCATTCAAATTCGTTCTACAGCAAAAGCGCATAAATACATGATCACTGATTACCTTGTTATAGAGCGATATAAATAAATATAGAAAGACTCTTCATCAAAATTTCATAGTAGTATTTGTAGCATTTTCTGCATTAATTTTACTTAAAATATTGTTTCGTCTATGCATCATTAATACACAACACTGAAATTATTACACTGTTTGTGTGATACTAAGCGACTTCCTATTCTATAGCATCGCAACAGACACTGCCAGCCTCTAGCGCTCTACTTCTGCTACTCCAGAGCAATAACTACTGGGCGACCAAACATATACTTCGTTAAGTTGGCGACAAATAGGCGGACACACCAAAGAGGAGGAAACAGGTAACGGAGTTGCAATATTTATGTTGTTAAATGCAGTGTCCGAAGAAATAGTTATACTGAATGGCAGAAGAACAATAGTACAGCACAGAAGAAAAGGAGGAACATAGTGAACAGCGCGAAAAAGGTCAGAACTCACAGCTGTGCTTCTATGTCTGTGTTAAAGTGGTAGTGCGACCTCCATACAAGGTGAGAGGAAACGCAGAGCACCAGATCGTAAGTAATTACTTTCTTACATAAATAATCGCGACGCGAACTGTATCGTTGTAGATGCCGCTGATGATGCCTTAAATCAAGAAAAAGTCGAAACGCATTTGGGAAGAATAAATTATGTAGCACAGGGGAAAGTCTGTTCTATTTACGAAACAAGTATTTCTATGGTTGCTGCGGAGGATGGCTACACAAACAAACTTGTTCTAATATAAGCTCTCTGTTACACATACTCTGCCTCAGCGATAACTGCCTCGCAGCGTTTTTCACAGGTACATCTTTCTAATAGATACATCACTAATGCTCTTGGATTATACGTTAAAATTTACAGTTTTCGTGATATGTAACTATTTCAATTTCTTCCTGCATTATGAGTCAGTGATAGGTCCCTGTATTTATCGGTTTTATTAATGTTCACCCTATATGCACTTAGTTGACAAGTCATGGGCACATACACAGACGGCGGTAGATTTACGTACACGAGGTATAAAAGGCTAGTGCACTGACGTAGCTGTCGTTTGTGCTCACGTAATTCACATGAGAAAGTTTCCTACATAACTATGGCCGCACAACGGGTATTAACAAACACTGAAGGCAGGATCGTAGCTGTATTTAGAGGCGTGAGACATTCCATTACGGTAGTCTTTAGGGAATTCAGTATTCCGAGATCCCCAGTGTGAAACGTGTGCTGTAAATACCAAATTTCAGACAATACTTGTCTCCATGGACAACGAAGTGGCCGGCGGCCTTCACATAACGACCAACAGTAGCCGCGTTTGCGTAGAGTCGTATGTGTTAACAGACAAGCAACAATGGATGAAATAGCAGCGGAAATCAACGTGGGACCTACGAAGAACGTATTCATTACTACAATGCGGCGAAATGTGGCGTTAATAGGTGCTTCCAGCAGAAGACAGTCGCGAGTGCCTCTGCCAACAACTAGACATCGCATGCAATGCCTCTCCTGGGTTATGTATCGTATCAGTTGAACCTTAGACCATGGCAAACTTTGGCCTGGTCACAGATGGGTCTCGATTTCAGTTGGTAACAGTTGATGGGAGGGTTCGTCTAGAAAAAAGTCTACTGGGGCACACTTGTGTGAGGTGCCCGAATATGAAAATAATTTTAATGTAAATTAAGATGAAACAGTTATACTATAAAAGATGTGTGTCTCTGATAGGCTTTATACTACGGATAGCTGACTGTGTACGACCGCAGACCCAAAGATACTGCTTCCGGTCTGAGATTGTAGCGTTGTAGTAAGAGAGCGCGTTCGGCGCACAGTAATAATTAAGAGAAAGAGCATGAATTAGGCAATTTTAATGGTGTGCTTTGTGAAGCCATCAAGTGCTAGATTAATGTAGGAATTACGACAACATCTAAGCAGAAGTCTTCTCACAAGCAAGGTTGTTGTTGTTGTTGTTGTGGTCTTCAGTCTTGAGACTGGTTTGATGCAGCTCTCCATGCTACTCAATCCTGTGCAAGCTCCTTCATCGCCCAGTACGTACTGCAGCCTACACCCTTCTGAATCTGCTTAGTGTATTCTTCTCATGGTCTCCCTTTAAGATTTTTACCCTCCACTCTGCCCTCCAATACTAAATTGGTGATCCCTTGATGCCTCAGAACATGTCCTATCAACCGACACCTTTTTCTACTCAAGTTGTGCCACAAACACCTTTTCTCCCCAATTGTATTCAGTACCTCCTCATTAGTTACATGATCTATCCATCTAATCTTCAGCATTGTTCTGTAGCACCACATTTCGAAAGCTTCTATTCTCTTCTAGTCCAAACTATTTATCGTCCATGATTCACTTCCATACATTGCTACGCTCCATACAAATACTTTCAGAAACGACTTCCTGAGACTTAAATCTATACTTGATGTTAACAAATTTCTTTTCTTCAGAAACGCTTTCCTTTCCATTGCCAGTCTACATTTTATATCCTCTCTACTTCGACCATCATCAGTTATTTTGCTCCGCAAATAGCAAAACTCCTTTACTACTTTAAGTGTCTCGTTTCACAATCTAATTCCCTCAGCATCACCCGACTTAATTCGACTACATTCCATTATCCTCGTTTTTCTTTGTTGATGTTCATCTTATATCCTCCTTTCAAGATACTGTCCATTCCGTTCAGCTCCTCTTCCAAGTCCTTTGCTGTCTCTAACTGAATTACAATGTCATCGACGAACCTTAAAGTTTTTAGTTCTTCCTAATGGATTTTAATACCTACTCCGAATTTTTCTTTTGTTTCTTTTACTGCTTGCTCAATATACAGTTTGAATAACATCGGGGAGAGGCTACAACAATGTCTCAATCCCTTACCAACCACTGCTTCCCTTTCATGCCCCTCAACTCTTATAACTGCCATCTGGTTTCTGTACAAGTTGTAAATAGCCTTTTGCTCCCTGTATTTTACCCCTGCCACCTTTAGAATTTGAAAGAGAGTATTCCAGTCAACATTGTCAAAAGCTTTCTCTAAGTCTACAAATGCTAGAAACGTAGGTTTGCCTTTCCTTAATCTCTCTTCTAAGATAAGTCGTAAGGTCAGTATTGCCTCACGTGTTCCAGTGTTTCTACGGAATCCAAACTGATCTTCCCCCGAGGTCGGCTTCTACTAGTTTTTCCATTCGTCGGTAAAGAATTCGTGTTAGTACTTTGCAGCTGTGGCTTATTAAACTGATTGTTCGGTAATTTTCACATCTGTCAACACCTGCTTTCTTTGGGATTGGAATTATTATATTCTTCTTGAAGTCTGAGGGTATTTCTCCTGTTTCATACATCTTGCTCACCAGATGGTAGAGTTTTGTCAGGACTGGCTCTCCCAAGGCCATCAGTAATTCCAATGGAATGTTGTCTGCTCCGGGGGCCTTGTTTCGACTCAGGTCCTTCAGTGCTCTGTCAAACTCTTCACGCAATATCGTATCTCCCATTTCATCTTCATCTACAACCTCTTCAATTTCCATAATATTGTCCTCAAGTGCATCACCCTTGTATAGACCCTCTATGTACTCCTTCCACCTTTCTGCTTTCCCTTCTTTGCTTAGAACTGGGTTTCCATCTGAGCTCTTGATGTTCATACATGTGATTCTCTTATCTCCAAAGGTCACTTTAATTTTTCTGTAGGCAGTATCTGTCTTACCCCTAGTGAGATAAGCCTCTACATCCATACATTTGTCCTCTAGCCATCCCTGCTTGGCCATTTTACACTTCCTGTCGATCTCATTTTTGAGACGTTTGTATTCCTTTTTGCCTGCTTCATTTACTGCATTATTATATTTTCTCCTTTCATCAATGAAATTCAATATTTCTTCTGTTACCCAGGGATTTCTACTAACCCTCCTCTTTTTACCTACTTGATCGTCTGCTGCCTTCACTACTTCATCCCTCAGAGCTACCCATTCTTCTTCTACTGTATTTCTTTCCCCCATTCCTTTCAATTGTTCCCTTATGCACTCCCTGAAACTCTGTACAACCTCTGGTTCTTTCAGTTTATCCAGGTCCCATCTCCTTAAATTCCCACCTTCTTGCAGTTTCTTCAGTTTTAATCTACAGGTCATAGCCAATAGATTGTGGTCAGAGTCACATCTGCCCCTGGAAATGTCTTGCAATTTAAAACCTGGTTCCTAAATCTCTGTCTTACCATTATATAATCTATCTGATACCTTTTAGTATCTCCAGGGTTCTTCCATGTATACAAACTTCTATCATGATTCTTAAACCAAGTGTTAGCTATGGTTAAGTTATGCTCTGTGCAAAATTCAATCAGGCGGCTTCCTCTTTCATTTCTTAGCCCCAATCCATATTCACCTACTACGTTTCCTTCTCTCCCTTTTCCTACACTCGAATTCCAGTCACCCATGACTATTAAATTTTCGTCTCCCTTCACTATCTAAATAATATCTTTTATTTCATCATACATTTCTTCAATTTCTTCGTCATCTGCAGAGCTAGTTGGCATATAAACTTGTACTACTGTAGTAGGTGTGGGCTTCGTATCTATCTTGGCCACAATAATGCGTTCACTATGCTGTTTGTAGCAGCTTACCCGCATTCCTATTTTCCTATTCATTATTAAACCTACTCCTGCATTACCCCTATTTGACTTTGTGTTTATAACCCTGTAGTCACCTGACCAGAAGTCTTGTTCCTCCTGCCACCGAACTTCACTAATTCCCACTATATCTAACTTTAACCTATTCATTTCCCTTTTTAAATTTTCTAACCTACCTGCCCGATTAAGTGATCTGACATTCCATACTCCGATCCGTAGAACGCCAGTTTGTTTCTCCTGATAACGACATACTCTTGAGTAGTCCCCGCCCGGAGATCCGAATGGGGGACTATTTTAACTCCGGAATATTTTACCCAAGAGGACGCCATCATCATTTATTCATACAGTAAAGCTGCATGCCCTCGGGAAAAATTACGGCCGTAGTTTCCCCTTGCTTTCAGCCGTTCGCAGTACCAGCACAGCAAGGCCGTTTTGGTTATTGTTACAAGGCCAGATCAGTGAATCATCCAGACTGTTGCCCTTGCAACTACTGAAAAGGCTGCTGCCCCTCTTCAGGAACCACACGTTTGTCTGTCCTCTCAACAGATACCCCTCCGTTGTAGTTGTACCTACAGTATGGCTATCTCTATCACTGAGGCAAGCAAGCCTCCCCACCAACGGCAAGGTCCATGGTTCATGGGGGGGGGGGGGGGGGGGGTTGGTTTCTGTACAACTTGTAAATAGCCTTTCGCAACCTGTAATTTATACCTGCCACCTTCAGGATTTGAAAAAGTGTATTCCAGTCAACATTGTCAAAAGCTTTCTCTAAGTCTACAAATGCTAGAAACGTAGGTTTGCCTTTTCTTAATCTAGCTTCTAAACTAATTCGTAGGGTCAGTATTGCCTCACGTGTTCCCATATTTCTACGGAATCGAAACTGATCTTCGCCGAGATCGGCTTCTATCAATTTTTCCATTCGTCTGTAAAGAATTCGCGTTAGTATTTTGCAGCCGTGCCTTATTAAACTGATAATTCGGTAATTTTCACATCTGTCAACGCCTGTCTTCTTTGGGATTGGAATTATTATATTCTTCTTGAAGTCTGAGGGTATTTCGCCTGTCTGATACATTTTGCTCACCAGATGGTAGAGTTTTGTCAGGACTGGCTCTCCTAAGGCTGTCAGTAGTTCTAATGGAATGTTGTCTACCTCCGGGGCCTTGTTTCGACTTAGGTCTTTCAGTGCTCTTTCAAACTCTTCACGCAGTATGATATCTCCCATTTCATCTTCATCTACATCCTCTTCCATCTCTATAACATTGCCCTGAAGTACATCGCCCTTATATAGACACTCTATATACTCCTTCCGCCTTTCTGCTTTCCCTTCTTTGCTTAGAACAGGGTTTCCATCTGAGCTCTTGATATTCATACAAGTGGTTCTCTTTTTTCCAAAGGTCTCTTTAAATTTCGTGTAGTCAGTATCTATCTTACCCCTAGTGAGATAAGCCGCTACATCCTTACATTTGTCCTCTAGCCATGCCTGCTTAGCCATTTTGCACTTCCTGTCAACCTCATGTTTGAGACGTTTGTATTCCTTTTTGCTTGTTTCATTTACTGCATTTTTATATTTTCTGCTTTCGTCAATTAAATTCAAAATTTCTTCTGTCACCCAAGGATTTCTACTAGTCCTCGTCTTTTTACCTACTTGATCCTCTGCTGCCTTCACTACTTCATCCCTCAGAGCTACCCATTCCTCTTCTACTGTATTTCTTTCCCCCATTCTTGTCAATTGTTCCCTTACGCTCTCCCTGAAACTCTGTACAACCTCTGGTTTAGTTTATCCAGCTCCCATCTCCTTAGATTCCCTCCTTTTTGTAGTTTATTCAGTTTTAATCTGCAGTTCATAACCAATAGATTGTGGTCAGAGTCCACATCTGCCCCTGGAAATGTCTTACAATTTAAAACCCGGTTCCTAAATCTCTGTCTTACTATTATATAATCTATCTGAAACCTGTCAGTATCTCCAGGCTTCTCCCATGTATATAACCTTCTTTTATGATTCTTGAACCAAGTGTTAGCTATGATTAAGTTGTGCTCTGTGCAAAATTCCACCAGGCGGCTTCCTCATGCATTCCTTAACCCCAATCCATATTCACCTACTACATTTCCTGCACTACCTTTTTCTACTTTCGAATTCCTGTCACCCATGACTATCAAATTTTCGTAGCCTCTCCCCGATGTTATTCAATCTGTATATTGAGCAAGCAGTGAAGGAAACAAAAGAAAAATTAGTAGTAGGCGTTAAAACCAAAACGAGGATAATGGAATGTAGTCGAATTAAGTCGGGTGTTGTTGAGGGTATTAGATTAGGAAATGAGACACTTAAAGTAGTAAAGGAGTTTTGCTATTTGCGGAGCAAAGTAACTGATGATGGTCGAAGTAGAGAGGATGTAAAACGTAGACTGGCAATTGCAAGGAAAGCGATTCTGAAGAAGATAAATTTTTTAACATCGAGTATAGATTTAAGTGTCAGGAAGTCGTTTCTGAAAGTTATTATATGGAGGGTAGCCATGTATGGAAGTGAAACATGGTGGAGAAATAATTTAGACAAGAAGAGACTAGAAGCTTTCGAAATGTGGTGCTGCAGAAGAATGTGTAGATCACATAACTAATGAGGAGGGGTTCAATAGGACTGAGGAGAAGAGATGTTTGTGGCACAACTTGAGTAGAAGAAGGTATCGGTTGGTAGGACATGTTCTGAGGCATCGCGGGATCACCAATTTAGTATTGCAGTGCAGCGTGGAGGGTAAAAATCGTAGAGGGAGACTAAGAGATGAATACACCAAGCAGATTCAGAAAGATGTAGGTTGCAGTAGGTACTGGGAGATGAAGAAGTTTGCGCAGGATGGAGTAGCATGGAGAGCTGCATCAAACCAGTCTCAAGACTGAAGACCACACCAACAACAACAACAGCAACAACACATTTCTTCAATTTCTTCGTCATCTGCAGAGCTAGTAGGCATATAGACATGTACTACTGTCGTAGGCGTGAGCTTCCTGTCTATCTTGGCCACAACAAAGCGTTCGCTGTGCTGTTTTTAGTAGCTTACCCACATTCCTATTCCTTTATCCATTATTAAACCTCCTCCTGCATTACCCCTATTTGATTTTGTATTTATAACCCTGTATTCACCTGACCAAAACTCTTGTTCCTCCTGCCACCAAACTTCACCAATTCCCACTGTATCTAATTGTAACCTATCCATTTCTCTTTTCAAATTTTCTAACCTACCTGCCCGATTAAGGGATCTGACATTCCACACTCCGATCCGTAGAACGCCAGTTTTCTTTCTCCTGATAACGACGTCCTCCTGTGTAGTCCCCGCCCGCAGATCCGAATGGGGGACTATTTTACCTCCGAAATATTTTACCCAAGAGGACGTCATCATCATTGATCCATACAGTAAAGCAGCATGCCCTCGGGAATAAATTACGGCCGTAGTTTCCCCTTGCGTTCAGCCGTTCGCACTACCAGCACAGCAAGGCCGGTTTGGTTAGTGTTACAAGTCCAGATCAGTGAATCATCCAGACTGTTGCCCCTGCAACCACTGAAAATGCTGCTGCCCCTCTTAAGGAACCATACGTTTGTCTGGCCTCTCAACAGATACCCCTCCGTTGTGGTTGCACCTACGGTACAGCTGTCTGTATCACTGAGGCACGCAAGCCTTCCCACCAACGACAAGGTCTATGGTTCATGGGGGGAGGACAAGCAAGGTAAGGAAGTTAAATAATTATGATTTTCGTTTTGTCAGGGCGTTAGTATAGATGAGTTGGCTGATAATTGTTAGTTGACTAACCTTAGAATGTATGTAAACTGATTTGATAAATAGACTAGTTAGATATTTCTCTTTCATATTGTTTCTAAGTTTTTTTTTATCAGAGCTGTATGTAATTTGACGATTTGCATTTATGCCACTTTAGTGAGGTTAGATAATACTTGCTGTAAAAAAATCGCATTCTTTGTGGATGAATTAGTAAGTATGATATACTACTCTAATCAATGTAAGTTCAGTTGTAGATGTTTTTGAAAAGACAAACTTAATGCACAATATAATTTTGCTAAAAAGAATCTCAGTGTTATAAATTCACCACAATCAGTACCGTCACCCTGCACAGGTCATAAGTTTATCAAGGAAATTGAATTATTCATAAATGTTTTCATTTATTAGCCAAAACAATTTCATGGGCATTTCAAAGTATTATGGCGAGGTTCGCGCACTACTGACCCTGTAAATAGCATATTTTATCTTTCATGAGAGACCTGAATATATCGCGTTCCACGTTTGCTGCTTTAGAGATAAGACAATTTTATTGATTTGTTATGTGCACAGAGACCAATGCTATCAGTTTTGAACAGGGCTAGAGGATTCAGTACATAAGGGGATGAGTGTATTTAGCATTGATTGTATTTCGGTATTGTTATTGGGAGCTGCATTGCCCAATCAGTTCGCATAAATTTTTTGCTAACGGTAACACAGAGTGGGCACACCACTTTCAATTACAACAGGCTAAACGATAATTCGTGTTACGTATCCAGATTTGTATGCTATCCACAGCTAATACATTCATTCAATGTAATCAAAAATTAATTATTACGATGAACGCTACACTTAGCGACAGCTCTGCCAGTCATTCACGTTGTGAAATCTTCGAAATTTATGTAGTCAGGTATATAAATTCTAAAGTGAACCACTCTGTAGCGTTAAGAGTAGTTAAATTATTTGGTGCGACTCATTTCACCAACCTGTACAAAATGTTTCTGCACTTCAGCAGAATTCTTATGCTCCGCCTTGTTTTCCACTGATTCCATTGTTGAATATTTTTCTCTTTGGCTTGTCTCTGCATTTAATTTACCATGCCTCGCAGTCTTATCACGAAACAGGCGTGTAGTTTGACTGTTAACGCTACTGACATGAGCAATTTACCAGTTAACGATAACAATATTGATGTAACATTGACAAATATAGTGACAATTCTGCGGTGCGTAATTTGAAGTGCACCACAGACAATGTCCACACCGATTCCCAAAATTATGAACCCATTCCTGACACCACAATTTCACCCAAAAATTTGACTAATAGTCAGATGATAGATTGCGGGCGTCGCTGATCTGCACATGGCTGACGTTTACAATTAAAAGCTTGATTTTTTATCGAATGGGACTAGTGGTTTACCTACTTTTTGCACAATCAATCAGAATGACAATAGTATGTCAGAGGACACAGTAGGGATATGTACTAAATCTGTGTTTGTAAACTCAACAGATTCCATTAGCAGCAATTATGCAGACAATACAACATGGTTGTTGAGGATGTGTCCACAGCACAAAGCACAACACAGGTGAATCCTGACGAACCAGTTCATAGTAATATTGAAGTGATGCATCATACCCTCATGCAAATGATGGTCGAACAGGATATTCAGTTCAATGAATGGTTTAATAAAATGGATGAACAATTCGCCAGTATACGAGAAAAAAAGATACCTTCACTGCACATATCAATGAACGATTTAACAAAAATGGTAAACAATTCACCAGCATACGAAAACTACTAAATGAACAGACTGCTCAGTTCAATGAACATTTTTCCAGCATAAGTGAAGAGCGTAAATCGTACACAGAATTCAGAGCTGAAGAAATAATGTATGTCGCCAAAATTGGTGCATATCAGTAGTGTAAATAAAGTAACTGGTTACATAAGAATTTCGTAGAATCTTGCAGGTGGGTCCTCTTACCGTAAGTATAGACCTTGCACTTCCTTCTGTTTTCTCACACTTTAGCATGAAAACAACAACAGAAAGAGACAACATTTAACTTGTCATGTGTCCAGTGGATCTAATCCTTTTGGTGGCCTGACCGCTGAAAACTGTAACTAAACATGTTTTTTTTTTTCCTTCGTAAGAATTTGTATTCATTTGGTGTATCATCTCTATATATATTATGTTCATTTGTTTCGGATGCTATTTTGTCTTTACTGATACCATGTAATGGGTTTTTATGATGCTGTGCTACTCCACTTTGCCATTATTGCAGACCCTATGCAAGACACAATTACTACTGACATTTAAGCTAGGCTATTGATTGTTGAATTATTACTACATTCTTTGTTAGGTTAATTACTCTTTGTATGCTATGATGTTGCCATGATCCGTTTACACCCAGTCTTGTGCTCTGTTCTGATACGTAACTCTCGCACTTGATGATGTCACTAGTTTACTTGCTTTCACCTATGTAGAATTAAGAAATCAATGCAGCTACCCTGTAACTCAAGTCTATTGCGTATACTCATACGTATCGTACATTTTGCAGAACCAATGTACTGAAGTCTCATTGTTTTCCAAACGAGACATTGTGCTCATAAATAGAAGCACATGGAAGTGTGAAATGTGCCACCTGTAAAAAATGTGTAGGAAATTCATTACATAGGAGGCACAACATAAGTAAATCATATGGAATACTAAATACCATTGACACTTCTCACTCCGTTTCCTGCCAGGCCTTTATAAACATTTTCCTGTTGGTGTGCTAGGTAAATTAGGCAGATTGTCTATAAAGATTCAGAATTACGGATATCTTTTCTTTGAATTTTGTATTAGGTATAAAACTATTATTAGAATATTTAATGAGTGTTACTTCCATAAGCTGCATTCCAATAACAAGGATTATACAGATATATTGATTATTCTTCTACAATGACATTGTATGATGTAAGTATGTATTTTGTGTATGTTGTGTCCGTTTTAGGAAAATCAGTCTTACCTTTTGCCTCATGATTGGAGGTGTTTGTGGGAGAGTGTCACAGAAACTTTGCACCTAAAAACATTTTTTTCCATTCCTTATGAGTTTGCATATGATACTGTCGTCTTATGTTAGCATGCATGACTGCCTTTCTTTTCCACGATAATAATCACATTTCCAGGTTCCATAATTTTTTTATAAAATAAATCGTGATCAAGACTGTTTTTAATAGTAATTATTTACAAGACATTGATCACTGCTGTTCCCATAATGCATTCAAAAGTAATCCATAATTTTTGCACTTCACCCTCATCTTCGCATATTAATCTCATTAATTACTGTGATATGTTACACTTACATAATAAGTAAGCTTTATTGTACCTAGGACTCCTTTTTTATGCTTGCATATACGATAAGTACATTTTTTCTTTGCTTTGGCCACGGCAGTCCTTTCCTCAAGAGGAATGAATTGACTGTTAATCATTTACTTCACAGATAAAGTGCTCTGCCCTTATCCATCATTCCCATATCCTTCCCAGTAAGATATGCGCATTATTAGAGATAAAGGTCATTTTATAAATAATTTTATGAAGGCCCAACGGTACTACACAACGTATAACTATTGTTTCCTTACTCATACGAAGCCACACTTTGACTCTGTGATTCTGTTTGTCTCATATGTACTCATACAGGCCTTACAGAGCCATACTTTCATATAATACTGCTATTTACTCACTTTGTTCTTCTAAAAGCCATGTCGACTGACTTACTCTCATTAAGAATTACGCATAGACCTCTGAGTGTCATATAAAGTCATAGGTACATGATATTTTATGATATTTTCTCAGCTTTAATGTTAATGGTTTGTAAAACTAGCCCACATTGAGCCAGAAAGATGTTTTCTGTCCCATATTTTCTACTAAGGACAGTATTTACTTCATGTAAAACCAAGCTACCGTGAGCCATAAAGAACTTTTCTGTCACTTTTTTAGTTATTAAGGTCAGCATTTACTTCATGTAAAACTAAGCAACTTTGAGCAACAAATCTCATTTTTATAACATTGTTTTAGCTGCTAAGGTCAGCATTTATCTATGTAGAAAGGCCACTTGGAGCCTCTGATTGAGATTTTCTATTCAACTGTTTTAGATATTAATATTTGCATGTATTTCATGTACTATGGCCTTGGCGGGCCAGTCATTTTATTACTATTTAGATCACCACTTATGTATGTAGGAAAGCCACTTTGAGCCTCTGATTGATATTTTCTATACAATTGTTTCAAATATTAAGCTTTTTATAAATTCCAATTGCAGGGCCGCCTGGAGCCATTCGATTTTTGATTTTACTGTTAGATTTTCTTGATTAATTATGTCACATTATTGTATATATAAGGCCAATCAAAGCCTCGGAGTAATGTTATGTACCAGTGATGTTCTCTGTCATGGTAGGTTATTCTATGTCTATTTGGCAGCCTGATGTCCCACTTACTGATGTTGTCTTATTCAGAGTTCACTTCCAATTTTGTCTATTCACTCTGATGTGAAGCTTTGTTACGTCATCCAGTCTGTAATTTCATTAGGGTACTGAATTTTTCCGATCAGATAGATTACGCGATGTTGACATAGGGAGAAATGGTCATGTTCCACTACCTTCCCTTTGATAACTTCCCATACCTTCCGTTATCCGGTCTCCTATCTCTATTTATAGCGTTGGAGAAATTTATTATGGTATTCATACTTCAACAAGAGTATTAGAATTTATGATGCAGTCACTTCTACAAGCTCATAGGCTTCAGCCATGACTCTTCCTTTCCCTTGCCCAATCTTATATCGTTGTCTTGATGGTAGGATAGTATACTGATTTTGCCTTATAAGATTTACTTGTTAGTAATCTTGCTTAGGAGACAATCTACCCTGTAATGTTTCGTTAACAGAGTTATAGGCAATTCGAGGAATTACATTTATGTTGGTTTAGTGAGGTTAGATAATACTTGCTGAATAAAAAATCTCATCGTTTGTCCACCAATTAGTAAATTTGATACATGAAATGAAATGAGCATATGGCATCGTTGGCTAGGAGGGCGCATCTGGGGAAATCGACGACACATTGGGTGACTTTCGAGCCGATGATGAGAATGAAATGATGATGAGGACAGCACAAGTCCCAGTCCCTGAGTGCAGACAATCTCCAACCCGGCTGGAAATCGAACCCGGGCCAGCTGGCGTGGGAGGCGAGCATGTTACCACCCAGCTAAGCAGGCGGACAATATGATATATTATTCAAAACAATTTAACTTCAGTTGTAGCTGTTTTTGAAAAGGCAAACTTAAGTTACAATATAACTTTCCTAGAAAGAGATCATTGTTAGTAATTCACCACAGTCATTACTGACTCCCTGTGCAGGTCATATGTTTTTTAAAGATGTTTTCATTTATCAGCCAAAACAATTTCATGGGCATTTCAAAGTATTATGGCGAGCATTGCACGCTGCTGAGCCTGTAGATAGCATATTTTACCTTTCGTGAGAGACCAGAATATATTGCTTTCAACTGTAGCTGCTTTAGAGGTACAACAACTTTATTTACTTGTTATGTGCACAGAGGCCAAAGTTATCATTATATGAACAGGGCCACAGGAATCAGTAACCAAGCGGCTGAATGTATTTTGCAGTCATTGTATTTCTTTATCGTTATTGGCAGTTGCGTTGCCCAATCAGTTGGTATAAAGATTTTGCTAACAGTAACACAGAGTAAGACCACAACTTTCGGTTACAACACCCTACTCGATAAATCGAATTACGTATCCAGTTTCGTATGCATTCCACATTTTATAAATTCGTTCAACGTAAACATAAAGTATTTATTTTTTAAAGGACCTTACAGAGTGTGGCGCAAACCCTATGAAGCCGTGGACCCAAGTTGATAACAAGGCACTGGCTCCATGATGGTGTGGGATGTTTACATGAAGCAATCAATGAGTGGAAATAGTTATGTTCGGCAACTTGGAGACCATTTTCAGCTATTGATGGACTTCATGTTCCCCAACACTGAATGAATTTCTGTGGATGACAATGCTCCATGTCACTGAGCCACAGTTATTCTCGTTTTATTTGAAGAACATTCTTGACAGTTCAAGCGAATGATTAGGCCACCCAGATCGCCTGAGATGAATCCATTCTAATATTTATGGGACAAAATCGAGAGGTTAATTTGCGCACAAAATCCAGTACTCGAATCTCATTCGCAGTTGTGGATGGGTATAAAGGCAGCATGGCTCAATATTTCTGTAGGCCGGGTAAAAGGTCTGACACGATACTAAGAATTATCCCTTGACTTTTCTAACCTCAGTGTTTGTATATTGTATTACACATGTCCTTACAACAATTATTCTGAGTATTGCATTGTCGACATTTATTTTTCTGTGTCGACAAATCCTATCACAATGTTCTGATTTTTCTAAAGTCTTGTTTCAATTTTCAAGTGTTACTTCAGAGGAGCTTATCTCGTTACTTTACCCTCCCTGAAGGAAACTGATCGCAATCCAACACACCCTCGATTTTCTTTTCCATTCTTCTGTATATTATTCTTGTTAGCGACTTGGATGCATGAACTGTTAAGCTGTTGTGCGATAGTTCTCGCACTTACCTGCCTTGTATATTGTTGATTATGTAGACGATATTTGCTCCTAAGTCTGATGGTATACCAGTTGTACAAGTATGAAAGCAGAATTTGGTTGCAATAATTACACGTCTGTTCTTTGAAACTGATAAACAATATTTTATTAAAAATAATCTCCAGAACTGTTTATACATTTCTCTCAGCCGGCCGTTGTGACCGAGCGTTTCTAGGTGCTTCAGTCTGGAACCGCGCGACCGCTACGGTCGCAGGTTCGAATCCTGCCTCGGGCATGTATGTGTGTGATGTCTTTAGGTTAGTTAGGTTTAAGTAGTTCTAAGTTCTAGGGGACTGATGACCTCAGATGTTAAGTCCCATAGTGCTCAGAGCCATTTGAACCATTTCTCTCACCTCTCCGGTAGGCTATGAAGGCCACGCCAAAGAAAAAGTTCTTCTTCTGAAGCGATCCAGGCAGCGAGCCATTTTCGTTAATTTTCATACGAACTGAGGCTCTTTTTAGCGTGAGCGTGATCCAGTGATGCAAATTGATGATAAATGGACGAAGTCTAGTCTGGAGAATAAGTCGCATGCCTTAGTATTTCTCAACAGAATGCTTTTATTGTTTCTCTGACCCAATTTGCCGTGTGTAATGGGACGTTACGATGGAGTAGTATGGCATTGTGTTACCTTTTTCCATATTCCGCTCATGTAACACTTAATGCTCGATTTAAATCAATCATTTACTGTTGGTAGCGGTCAGTGTTCACGGTTTCACCAGTTTATAACAGCTCGTAATAGATGACACCCTTCTGATCCCAGCAAACACAGAGCATTGTCTTCTTTCCAAAGTGATTTGGTCTTGCAATGGATGTCGATGGTTTACATGGACACACCCATGAATCAAGGTGCTTAGGATTCTCAAAATATATCCTTTTTTTATCACCAGACGCTATTCGATGGAGTAACCACTCCTCTTGTATCTGGCGAGCAGAATTTTACAAGTGGTCTTTCTATTTGCTTTCTGTCTTTCATTCAGTTCATGCGGAACCTATTTTCCTACTTTCTGCTCCTTTACCATAGATTTCAGCTGGAGAGAAACGGATATCTGCACCCCATTCAATTGTTCCGCGAGATCCTGTTGAGTTTGAGTATCGTCATCATCCAATAACGATTGGAATTCTTTGCATTCGAACTTTTTCAGTAGTTTCCCGCGCTCGTCGTTTCTTACGTTAAGATCACCAATTTTTGAATTTTTTGAACCCCTCGAAACACTGTGTTTTCCCAAGTGCATGTTCTTCGAAAGCCTCGACAGGCATTCGGTGCGATTCTAGAACAGTTTTCTTCAAATGATAACACAACGCTGTCCGCAAATTGTACTTCGTACGCACAAAATTCGACATGTCTACGGGTTTGAAATAGATAGTGATGTATGGAACGTGGGTTACTATGTGTTTACATGAATCAGATGACGCTGCAGTCGCGGACTTACGGGCCCTATACTGACGGCTAGCACCATCTATAGGAAAATTCCGGTTACATACTTCTACACCTGTTACATCCAGACTCATAAGTAATACAAACCAACTTCATAGTCGTGCGGTTATCTCTTTTCCCAAGGAGTTTAGAAATCCAAACGACTGTTATCTACGTTTTTCACCTTATATAGTTGCAATTCTTCCGAAGCTTTTTTTTAAATTTTGCCACTAATTCTGGTACCTCTGTATCGTCTTTCAGTTCTTTTCTCAAAACAGACATTCCCTCCTCTCGAAGGGGCTTTACTGCACTCTTCAATGTATCCTTTCTCAACTCTGCGTTTAACTGTGGAGTCCCTCTTGCACTTTTGATAATGATGGCCTTACTTTTAATTTAATCGGAGGCAGTTCTGAAATTCCTACATTCCAGACAATTTTATTGCCACGAACATTTCCTTTTCGATCTTCTTTCATTCATATTTGAGATATGTTGCTGCGCTCCATTCTTTTCCTTAACATTTTTCTACTTTTTGCTTTCGTCCTTCAACTGTCGTATTTTCTCCTGCTACCTAAGATTTCTTCGCATTTGACTTCTTTTATCTATATTTGTTTTGGCCACCTTCTGTGCTGCCCCTTTTCAGAGATGTGTATCCCTTCTCAACTGAATTATGTGTTGCGTCATTCATTAACGCAGATATTCGAGCTTAGATAACACGAGTCGCACCTCACCATCCCTTAGTACTTCACTATTCCGTATTTTTCCAAATTTATCTTTCTTGCCAGTTCTTTTAACAACCAGATTAAATAACATCGGTGATACGCAACAGTGATGTCAATTTCTGTCTAAACAACTGCTTCACTGTGGTATCCTTGTAATGCAGTCTCGTTTCTGCACATATTGTATATGACATTTCGCTTCCTCCATATCACTTTTGCTACGTTCAGAAGTTGAAATAGTGTATTTAGTCAACATTACCAAACGTTTTTTCTAAACGTACAAATGCCAGATACGCAGGTTTGTCCTTCCTTAATTTATTCCTGACATGGTCCGTCTGGGACTGATCTGCAATGTATGGTAACTGAACATTTGTTTTAAGAATAGAAGTATTGATCGTCAGGTGACAAACATTTATTCAGTTAACTTCTTGATGAGTTAATTATCCACTTTCAGAAGATCATGTAATCAAGTTTATTTTGGGAACCCACAGTCAATCAAAAACTGCACTTTAGAATCTTACAAAAAACTGTTATAGAATAAGACTGTATTGATAGCCAGAGAGGAATCACAATTATCAGCAGATAATAACATGCATGCATTGAAGCTGCTTACAAGAATAATATACAGAAGAATGGAAAAGAAAGTTGAGAATGCGCTAGGTGACAATCAGTTTGGCTTTAGGAAAAGTAAAGAGACGAGAGAGGCAATTCTGACGTTAAAGCTAATAATGGAAGCAACGCTAAAAAAAAATAAAGACACTTTCATAGGATTTGTCAACCTGGAAAAAGCGTTTGACAATATAAAATGGTGCAAGCTGTTCGAGATTCTGAAAAACGTAGGGGTAAGCTATAGGGAGCGACGGGTCATATACAATATGTGCCACAACCAAGAGGGAATAATAAGAGAGGACGATCAAGATGAAGTGCTCGTATTAAGAAGGGTGTAGGACAAGGCTGTAGCCTTTCGCCCCTACTCTTCAATCTGTACATCGAGGAAGCAATGATGGAAATATAAGAAAGGTTCAGGAGTGGAATTAAAATACAAGGTGAAAGGATATCAATGATACGATTCACTGATGACATTGCTATCCTGAGTGAAAGCGAAGAAGAATTAAATGATCTGCTGAACGGAATGAACAGTCTAATGAGTACACAGTATGTTTTGAGAGTAAATCAGAGAAAGACGAAGGTAATGAGAAGCAGTAGAAATGAGAACAGCGAGAAACTTAACATCAGGATTGATGGTCACGAAGTCAATGAAGTTAAGGAATTCTGCTACTTAGGCAGTAAAATAACCAATGACGGAGCAAGGAGGACATCAAAAGCAGACACGCCACGGCATAAAAGGCATTTCTGGCCAAGAGAAGTCTACTAATATCAAATACCGGCCTTAATTTGAGGAAGAAATTTCTGAGGATGTACGTCTGGAGTACAGCATTGTATGGCAGTGAAACATGGACTGTGGGAAAACCGGAACAGAAGAGAATCGAAGCATTTGAGATGTGGTGCTATAGACGAATGATGAAAATTAGGTGAGGAATGAGGAGGTTCTACGCGGAATAAGAGTGGAAAGGAATATGTGGAGAACACTGATAAGGAGAAGTGACAGGATGATAGGACATCTGCTAAGACATGAGGGAATGACTTCCATGGTACTTTCTGAATGAAATGTAGCCCACGTTAAACTCCCACTCCGTAAAAGTCTACATACAACCAATACTATGGACCCACAAACCGTTATCCAACATAAACTCATGTGCTAACCTTTGTTTAAACAGAACCTAATTTGAACTTAATTCTAACTAATAGAAATGCAGCTTGTTTTTGTATTAAAAGCGCAACTGAAGTAAAACTATTATCTGCTTCTAATCAAAATTTCCTCTTCCCTCGCATCTTGACAACATTGTTGCAGATTCCTCGAAAGCACAACAGTAAACAGCAAGCAGGCAGCGCCTAAGCTAGAATTCTATTTCTAAATAAAATTTGCAACTTTTGGAAATCACATGTGGTAATGCGTAATGATAAACAGTGGGGTGGGGAAGTACTTATTCCCCCGAAATGATATTCCGGGACAGCGACTTCAGAATGAAGTATGCATCCAGAAAGACAGAGTAAGACTTTGCGTGATCTTCACACAAAATATAGGACTGAAGAATACTATGCTTAACAAGATGAACAATGATTTTAAACGTGTTCTGTGTGACAGAGAATTTCTGTAGAAACCAAACAGCTTAATCACTTAACACATTAATGCATGATTCAGGAAAGTGGGATAGTCTTTCTCTCACCTCTGAGCACGTGAAAAAAGTTAATTAACTCTCAATAATCGTTTCTACAAATTAGATACTCCGTGCTGGAATGTTACATCAAACCACTTCAAAAAATAATAAAATTGTGGTGTCACCGCCAGACACCACACTTGCTAGGCGGTAGCCTTTAAATCGGCCGCCGTCCGTTAGTATACGTCGGACCCGCGTGTCGCCACTATCAGTGGTTGCAGGCCGAGCGCCGCCACACGGCAGGTCTAGAGAGACTTCCTAGCACTCGCCCCAGTTGTACAACCGACTTTGCTAGCGATGGTTCACTGACAAAATACGCTCTCATTTGCCGAGACGATAGTTAGCATAGCCTTCAGCTACGTCATTTGCTACGACCTAGCAAGGCGCCATTATCAGTTGCTATTGATCTTGTGATTAATGTATCGTCAAGAGCGACGTTCACCATTAATGGATTAAAGTTAAGTATTCCTCCAGCTACGTCCATTTTTCTAAATTCTAAATTGCTCTGTCCTGTTCCAGACCTCACGCCAGCCTGCGTGAGCTAAAACGCGTGCCTTTCGGCTTCCTCTAGTATTCATGGGTTGGCTCTCCTGCCAATCCACAACAAAAATTATTCAAAATTTATATTCCGTTCATTTTCCAGTACATATATCTTATTCACCCTTGCGGTCCTTTACAGTCAGTATTTCTTCATTTAACAGATACAGTTACACGCCAACACATTGCTGCTAAATACGTCCATCACGAACCACATTTCAACTCGGAATGTATCAGACAGCACAGAAGCAAAGACTGTGCCACAACTAGTCCAAAGGTTGTTTGCTCTCTCTCTCTCTCTCTCTCTCTCTCTCTCTCTCCCTCTCTCTCTCTCTCTCTCCCTCCCCGACATGCACATCGATAACATACAAAAATAAAAAAATGGCACGACCACCTTACAATATGATCAGGTCGATGGTGGCGTCATTGGCCGGTGGAGAAGCGGCGCTACATTGGACTTTCAAGTATCTTCACGTAGAGGCTGGCCCCACCCCAGCAAAGATATCCCACTCGGTGGACAGGGCGAGGTCTCAGTGCGTATTATTTACAATTCATTCCGTTTAGGACCACTGCCTACAGCTCTCATAAAAACCAGCTGCAGCACAACACATCTTTGTTTGTAAAATAAAACCTTAAGCAGATACAGGAATAACATAGGAAAATGTCTTAGGGAAACAGACCACTATACAAATAGGTGCCCTGATGATCTGAGTAGCCAACGCAGTTGAAACGAATTTAAAAAATATATAAAGAGATAAGTTACTTCGAAAAGCACTGAGACGTCTTGACTAGAGAAAGTTGAGGGAAAAAATGGGCAAACATCAGATGCAAATGGTCGTGCTTAATATGCAGCAAACAGCATTAAGGAAGAAAGGAGTTAACATGTAATTTTAAGCGACATGGAAAATTGGTCGTTTTTAGTATGTGATATAAACTTTTACTTAAGCAAATAAGCAGGTTAAAATCATTTGAAAATGGAGCAAATACAACCAAAAAACAACTCGTTTGCTAGCGAGAGCTGATCATTCAGCAGATCTCTGGAGGTCAGACGGTAATGCTTATAAATTTCTATCTCTTCAAAAGGATTCATTTTGCACCCTTACTCCTCTATGTGCATGATTTTCATATTAGGCAACGAAACCGATGGGTGTAAGTGCTTTTCAGCTCTAAGATCTCGCCGTCTATGTTTAATAAATGTTCACGGAAAATGCTCTTCCCGTTTTTAATGTGTAGAAGCCGGTGAATACGCTGAACTCAATTTTGCTATCTCATATTTTTAGATGTTTGTCAGTAAGAGGTACCTCTTTATCTATGAAAAAAAAACTTACTGAGATTATTTGTGGTGGACGCCACACAGAGGGGGTAATTTTTAGATAACCTTGCAATCCAATAGGGAACATCACTGAAGAACGGAATAAAAAAATGTTTATTTGCAGTAGGACTATGTTTATTCAGTAAATATATACTTAAGGTCTTATTAGTTCTTGAGTTGTAAAGATTTCGAACGACATTTGCTTGATAGCACTCACAGCGATATGCTTGAGGTTATTAAGTTCCGCTACAACAGCGGAAGGTGTTAAAGGGACCTCAAATATCCGTCAATTATAGTACGAAAGAATGCAGTTTAAGGGAAGGCAGGGTGACGCATGGGCAATATTAATAAGCGTGGTAGGTTTTCTATAGATGCCGAAGATGACAATTTTCCCCCCTTTTAGTCACAATTTCAGGTTAATGAAGCTATGTTCATGACACTGATTATCGATTTCGTACGTGAAGCAAGAGAAAGCGATTTCGTGCGTCACTGAGAGACACGAACTCATCGACACCACCTTTGAACAATATGATGGTATCATCTAGTATCGTCTGCAGAAAGAAATTTTACCAGACAGGACGGGGTAAGATTCAAAGAATCTGATCTCAAAATGATTAATGAAAACATCTGCTAAAAACCCGATTATGCAGTACCCATGGCGAGGCCATCGTTTTGATAGAACAATTGTCCATTGAAACTGAAATAATTGTACTTAAGAATAATTTTTCAAAGGTGTGAACATTTCTACAATTTCTACAGTCTGTAATATATTATATTTGGTGAGAATGTTTGCGGTGATGGTGATTATCTCCTCTACTCGAAATTTAGTGTAGAGACTGGTAATGTCCAGGGATGCAGGCAAATAGCCAGAAGGACATTAGCATTTTTAATGAATTAATTATGTCTTTACAATTTTTAACAGAAGAAGAACTTTCAAATGTGTAAAATGTTTATATAAGAAATAAAATTTTTTAAGATATGAAACAGCTAAGGATACCAATAACGTTGACAATCGGAAGAATGGGCCATTGTTCTTTAGGTATCTTCATTTGCTATCCCTGGGTTGGATTCTTATGGTTCATACATAACAATTTCGTACGGTCTTTATGGGAAAAAAGACAATCACAAGCGCCGAAGCTAGCTTTGAGTTTATTTATGATATTAGTCGTAGGGTTTCTGCTGATGAATATTATTCTCAGAGAAGAAAGGTAATGGTTTGTTAACATAATCGTCTGTACACAAGATGACAGAGGAGATCCCTTTATGTGACTTGCTGCTGAGTTAATTCACCGCTAACCATTTTATTAATATGCTTAACTGTAGCAAGAGAAATATTGTTAATCTGACTAGTATTCTTCATCATTTGTTAATATTTTCTTAACTATGGCAGACTCGCCATCGAGCCGGATGTTTCTCCGGGGCGGGCCCACTTACTCGCATCGCTGTACAGTCGCATCCAGCGGCCGGATTCTACGTCAACATACGTACTAGAAAGTTCAATGTTCAATGTAGCACCCCTTCTCCATCGACCCAAGGAATTAACATCAGCAGATTACTACATAAACCCGACAACTAGACCTATTCCTCAGCCCCTTTTACAACATACGTCATTTTGGTCGAAAATAATTATGCGCTTGATTAGAACGTGACATAAGGTCTTAAATGTGTTTCATTTCTTTAAGGATGATGTTCAGTTTCGTTTGACATATGTCATAGACATTAGCACCCTCAGTCTTCGTAACGTTTTAGGCGCCTTAGCGCTCATTGCTTATGTAAGTGAAATCTTTTATAGTCAAATTATCTGTCTGTTGGTGCTAAACAGCCTATGTCTCATAGTTTTTTTAATTTATTTTACTTATAATGCGAAGTTTTTTGGTCATCAAATCTTCGCATTTGTTACGTTACTTTTTAACTGCTTGACAGTACTATGTAAAATTTTTAACGACTTCAGGTTTGTAACCTTTTTATTACTGTACACGTATAGTTATTAATTTGCTGTTAATCGTGATCCAACCCTGGTAACCAATAAATTCTTATTCTATTTTTTGTTTTGAGACTGTATCGTCCATAGTTTGTTGACGATTGGTTTCCGAAGTAAACTTAATTGTAAGATCATCTGAAGATTGAAAATTAATTTACCCAAACTAGTCAAGAAGTTAATTTAGTAAAAATTTGAGCAGATAACGACTGGGTATTCCTATTCTTAGAACGTGTTTTACAGCTGCTGATTGACAGTCATGAATAAAATTTTATCTGAAGAAAACTTCACTATCGAAGCAAGCTAAAAAAGCATTTTATTGGATGCTTTTGAATTACATATTCCTGACATGGCCATTACGGGAGCGATCTGCAATGTATGGTAACAGAGGAAAGCTTCACCACCCAAGATTCCTGAAAAAAGCATTTATTGGATGAGCAGTTTCTATAGAGCTATGCTGACATCATATCGATCGTATTGGAAGTGCATATGCAATGTGAAGCGATGGTTAATACTGATCGATGTTTCGAAAATTCCGAAGCACAATATCCGTTGATAACAATATAACCCTGTGGAAATCGTTCAGTCAATAAAATGCTTTGTAAACATCCTAGTACTGTGAAGTTCCTATCAGTTAGTTATGGAATAAGGTCCAGGGATTGTATTTCCTGTTGTGTTTCCATATTTTCCTGAACCCAAAATGGATTTTCTCAAAATCGACTTCTTCCGTTATTTGTAGTGTTCATCGTGTAAATCGTGTCATTATTTTGCTGTCTTGATCTACTAAACTAATGGTTAAGTAGTGTGTGCATCCTACGGCAGCCAACCATTTTATAATTGGATTTATTAACACTATTTTCGAATGTAAGACTGCAGACGTTCGTGGCCGTTGTCAGTGAAGTTAAAATTTTCTAATTTCTTCAAACTATCGACTTGCTCAATCTACAGAGGACACCACAAGATCCTGAAGAAGATCCCAACAGATGGGTTGAGACGTCGATAGTTTGAAGTAATGACCCAGAGGATTTTAGCTTCATTGTTTTTGAAGTCTGAAGTTACTCCAGCAGTGACATACATTTTTGACAACAGATCTATGATGAGGTAATTCTGGCAGACCGCATCAAACCAGTTATTTCTGCGTAAACTGTAAGTTTCATTCGGGTCCCAGTGGCTCACGTAGCAAAACTGGACTCTGATGCCCTTAACGAAACATTATAAGTTGTGAATATCTTCTACTGCATTCACGTAGCAGTTCAGCGTAGTGTTTCCCGGCGCCTGACAAACAAAATGTTTGATTCTGTATGGCACCTGTCGACATTTGCGCGCTTTTTGAAACAGCAGTGCGTGGCCGTTGGCCGACGTCATTAACCGGACGGCGCGGCGGGCAGCACTCCGCCGCTGTAATCGCTGGGCGTCAACGGTCGCCGGCCGCTGTTGGCCGGTCGTGGCGTGGGGTCCGCTCTGCGCCACGCCGGAGCGCAGCCGATGGGACGCATCAGGCGGCCGCAATCACCGCATCACTTAGCGCGAATAATTTCGCAAAACCGCAGCGTACAACATGTAACTCAGCCTCGATGGACTCCCTGATTGCGACGGCACTAATCCCGGCCGCAGTGCACTCGTCGAGCACGGCCGCCCGCATAACGAGTAACGAGGTTCCCGAGAGCCCTGCTGCGGCCTGTCGAATGGCCAGAAATTTTCGTTCACTCCACTTTCAAACGCAATCGAAAGTGTACTCGAGATACAAATCGATGTCACCCTACCGACGGTCTTGCATCGATCCAGTATATTGCCTAGTGGGTCAACTGCAGCAGTCATTACTTCGTAGCACAGATTATGGTGATTTCGTCAACTACTTTTTTAAAAGACATCAAATTCGTCCTCGACTGTAGAAATTATTTATTGTACAATTGAAATTTCGGCCTTTGGGCTATTTTCAAGTGGTACTGCAAAATATTTTTCTTCAGCACACGTCAGACTTTACAGTCCTCCGTCATGTACACATGTCACAGTCAAAATTAAATCTTTTCACTGTAGGAATACAGTAATATCAGACGAGTCGGAAGCTCTGTACATCGTGAAGAGGTGCAAATTACGTGAAATATAAACAATTGTAAGTAGGCTGTTTAGGTTTTTTTATTGGTAACGCCACCTCTGTATGAAAATCACTGGCTGTGCTGTGTGCAGTCTGTGGCTGCTTTGCATTGTTGTAATACTCGCCACTGTAGTGTTAGGCAGCTGGCTGTGAACAACGCGTAGCGTTGCGCAGTTGGAGGTGAGCCGCCAGCAGTGGTGGATGTGGGGAGAGAGATGGCGGAGATTTGTAATTTGTCATCAACTGCTATATTTATATATGATGATATCAAGGTAAATACATTGTTTGTTCTCTACTAATATGTTTCATTTGCTAACTATCCCTATCAGTAGTTAGTGCCTTCCATAGTTTGAATCTTTTATTTAGCTGGCAGTAGTGGCGCTCGCTGTATTGCAGTAGTTTGAGCAGCGAAGATTTTTGTGAGGTAAGTGTTTTGTGAAAGGTATAGTTTAATGTTAGTCAGGGCCATTCTTTTGTAGGGATTTTTGAAAGTCAGATTGCGTTGCGCTAAGAAAATATTGTGTGTCAGGTTAAGCACAGTCGTGTATAATTTTTCAAAGGGGACGTTTCATATGTCGACCCTTAGCCGAGGATACCTCACTGGAATCTTCTGATTTTTTCTTGTAGTTTGTGTAATTAGTGTAGATTTTGTTTATTGCTAGCGCGTAATTATAGAAAGAATTTCCTTTGTAGTTGTAGTTTTTCATTGTTGTACAGTAAAACAGTTGTGGCATGCATGTAGATTTGCAGCAAGTTTTTCGCAGCTGCGCTTGCAATTAACTAAATATTATTTTCAGTGCTATGTTAAAGTGTTCCCCTATTTTTGCTCTTCAAATTGTGCTTTTCTGTGTTATCGTGTGAAATATTGTGACAATTACGGCGTGTGAAAAACGTAATACTAGGCTCCAAAGTAAACTGAGAAATGTCAGTGAAGACGAAAGCAGTGTGTTAGTGCCGCAGAGTAATGAGTTAACTAATGTTCAAAGTAGTAATTTGGTAATTGCGCATAGGGACATTGAGCGGGCGGCAAACAATGGTGTAGGCAGTGAAACAATTAGTGAACAGGGAAGCATTATGGGTCGATCGATCGGCAACAGCTCGCCTCAGGAATCGGGAATGACAGAACACAATATTGCAAATACTGTAGACTCAGGTTTTGGGTTCTCACCGCTTTCTCAAATAAGACACATTTTCCACTTGTCAAAATGTGAATGTTGCCGGTGCAACTTCACTGCCGAAAAGCACTGAGGAACATGTTTCAGACACCAGTGCATTGTTATTACAATTAATCCAACAAATGGGACAAAAGCTTGAAAAGTTAGACACAATGGAACAACATCAGAGACAAACACAGCAACAGTTAGACACAATGGAACAAAATCAGAGACAAACACAGCAAAAGCTTCAAAAGTTAGACACAGTGGAAGTTAGACACAGTGGAACAAAATCTTAAAAAGTTAGACTCATTGGAACAAACACTTGAACAAACACGTGAAGATTTAACTACTGAGTTACATAACATTGAATCGAAATGTCAAAAAGTCTGTAATGACGTAAAAACACAAATTTGTGAGCATTTTCAACCTATTTTTTCGCGGCATGAAAATGCATTACAGAATCACGAAGCAGCCATAAAAGAACTGCAAATTATTGTTCATGAAAATCATGAGACCTTGCAAGCTAAATTTGACTCAGTTGTATCTACCGATTCGGTTACACAACTTGCAAAAACTCAGGAAAACTTTAAGGACAAAGTAGATACTCTGAAACTTGGTTCAGAAAAACACACTGAAGAAATAAGGACACTATCGGAGAAAGTAGCCGAACTTTCGGATCAGGTCACTAACTTATCTACAAAGGTAGATGATGATCTGAATGACACAAGACCCGTAGCCTTCACTGACACAGAAGAGTATGAACAAATAAGAAAATTCAAACAAAATCAGAATCAAATTAATACACAACACCAAAGAGAAATCCGGGAAGTACAAGATCAGCTGACACAGGTAATACAAGAATTACGTATTTCAGAGGACACTGGCGCTCCAACACGGGAAGAGGGACACAGAAATACGGAACAGCCACAAAATAACAACACAGGGCATTTCGGAAGTTATGAAAGAAATTGGCAATGTGCACCGAATTTTGAGATGGAACGGCCGACACGACCTAACAATGACCGATATGCGTCTCGCCGACATGATGATTTTGACTATAAGCTGTTCATTACTACACGTAAATTCAAAACATTTAAGAATTCTGGCAACGACATTCATCCACAAGCTCCATCAATTCTCTCATTGTTTTCCTCCCAACTGGTCGTTGGAACACAGATTAGAATTTATGTGTGGCTGCTTGGAGAATGAACCAGCTGTAAGAATGCGATCGGTAATTCACGATTGCCACAGTGAAGGAGAGTTTTACCATGCCTTCCTCTCAGCATATTGGTCTCAAGCCACACAAGACCGAGTAAAACATGGTATCATAATGATGAAACATTTCGAACAATCTGAATTCTCCAGTCTTGTGAAATATTTTGAAGACATGTTGCACAAGAATCAGTACCTGTCAAACCCATACAGCCCCTCAGAACTCATCCGAATTTGCTTAATCAAATTACCTGAACATTTACGGCATATTATTTTAGCAGGACGTTGCAAAGACGACATTGAAGCTTTTCAGGGACTGTTACAAGAACTAGAAATTGACACTGATAATCGCGGAACGCGAAAACAAGGACACAACAATTACAGGTCACATCCGTCACAATTCTGTGACGACAGAAACAATAACCGGACACGACTGGTCTATTCTTACAACGCAAATCGTGACCAAAATAGACACCACCCGTACGACAACCGTTGGCAGAGTAGTAATAATTACAGGGAAAGATCACCTCTCCGCAGTAATGACTATCACAGAGACAATCAGAGAAACAGACAATATGGGAACGAAAATAATTATTATTACGGGAGACAGAATAACTTTAGACGCAACGGTCCAGCGTGCAGTTACGACTCAGGGAGAAATTCTCCACCACTTAACCGACAAGAAAGAAACTACAGGAACTACCGACATGACGACAGACGTTGTGATCGTAACGACAGACCTGAATTGTATCAGAACTGGCGGGATTCTAACAGAGCTGGGCCCTCTCGGCAAGGTGAATTTGTAGAAGTTAGGTCTCCTAATCCCAATAACAACGCGCGCCAACAAAGAGACAGACAATCACTCGCGCCGCAGGCACCCACGTGCGCCGGCTGGCTCAGAGAAAAATAACATTGACGCTAACCTTGTGAAAAATTTCAGTATTCTTTACCGACGTATACTGCATGATAATTGCGTTCAAGCTGAAATTCTGAGTACTTTGAAGAGTAAAATATTGAACCACATTTCACATGTAAAACCGATTATTGAAAGATAATCTGCCTTTTAACTTTGTCTTTGCCATATAACGTTTCCCTTTACATTACTAGTATGCTGTGTCAGACTTAAGAAACTGTTAACATTCAACAATGTTTGAAGTTAAATATCCAGTCAAGAACCAAGAGAACTTATTTAAACAGAAATTACGAATGCATTGTTATAATGAACAGACGACACAGTGTTGTTAGTTGTACATTCTTGCTTGTTAGTTGCACGATTACGTAACGACTATCTGGCTTACATACTTAAGACACATACTGGTACTGCTAATGAGATTTTAATGCAACATTTTGGTTTACTTGAGAATACATTCTGGGTTTAAAGTACTTTCTGTGAGATACCAGAGGACACAGTGGTTAGTTTAAGTGACAACTACACGGTTTTATCACGACGCTTCCAATGGGTGACAATTGAAGGGGTCGGAGAGATATAGTCATAAGCCACATCGAACTAGTTTTGAGATACAGCGAGTTTAAAGTTCCACAGAGGTCTGAAAATGTTTAATAGAAAATAGAAACTTTATTTCTACTGCAAACAGTTGCTTAATACTTGCAAAGCATGTTGTTAAATAGTCAACTCTCTGCATGCTATAAAATATTAATTTTAGAATGATTCTAATTAAGATGTAGTCAATGGTGGCTTATGACTATATCTCCCAAAAAATTGTTTAAAACATAAAGTATGAATTTGTAAGGCTTTATTTTAACTACTCTTACACAGCAAGCAGAATGTATAATTTTTACACATTAATATATACATATCAGGTATCTGAGACGTATAAATTACTTTTTCATTGTTACAGTTACATCAAGGAAGTTCCTCTACCTCATCATTGTACACGTTATTTCCAGTACATGACCGAAAGAAATATTGACTTGCTGCAGGTATGTACGGCATAATAGACAGTACATCATCAATTTTTTTCTGGTTAATTGGTAGTGGCTTTCTGTACTTTATTCGCAGCTGATATGGATTTGGTTCGACTAGCCTTCCTTTCTTTTTGACACGAATATCCACTGACGTGAAAGCTCCTATGTCTGAATAAGAGTGCTTTACACATAGCTTGAAGGGATCTTCAGACTCAAACTTAAATTGAGTAGCTTCACTGAAATGGAGGGGATCTCCAGACGTGGATTCTGTACGTTTTGAGATCAATGTCTTCAGACTTTCAAAGCTTCTGAAGTCTTCTCTTTCCATTTTAGTTACGATGAAATGTTTTGGACTCGCAGATTTTATTACTTCTGCCCATTCATCTGGAGTGTACACTATTGGACGTCTGTTTCTTGCATACCGTTCAATGCGACCAAAATCACGATCGCAAGGTAGCATGGTGTGACCTACCACAGGGAAGTAATGCTGGACAGAATCAAATCTTTTGGTAGCAACAAGGGACCTTTCCAAAGCAATAATAGTCCAGTTCTTTGCCTGACCCTTACAGTTGTCTGTGATTATGTGGAGATGTTTTGTCTGAGGATTTGTTATCTCCAAGTACTTCAATAAGCAACTCCCAACCTCATCTGAACCCCGTCCTCCATCTTTCTCGCTCCACAGAAACATATAACCCTTATTTGATCCACAGTCATGGATACCATAGTTGTATGTCCATATTTTCCTCTTGTAAAATACTGGACCAACTGTTAGTTTAGGTGTGGGGAACGTTTGCTGCATATCCATTGCTATCACATGATGCTCTTTCGAATTTACTTTAGCCAGAGCAGTTAAAGACGCAATCATATTTTGTCCTCTGTCAGCCTTTTGAGATGCAGTTCATATTGTTGTTTCTTTTGTGTGACTTCTTCTGCACATAATTCTGCGTTATTTATTGCAATTAGAAACCCATCACATTTTGAACAGGTGTCACTTTTTGGTAGTTTGAAGCCTATGTTAAATTCACATACGAAAATTCCTCTGAATTTGCTTTCAGATACTGCAGGAACCTGCTTTTCCTTGCAGTATTCAGAGTATTTATCTCGAAATAAGGAAGCAGTTGTTAGATCACAATCCAAATACACTCTATTGGGGTTCTGTTGCCTACTGTAATGACTGTTATATTTCGGTATGGCGTTGAGAAATTCTCTAACACTTTATACAGCTTCGTCTTGAAATTTATGTGGGTAGTTTCCATGTTTTCCTGAAAGAAAAAAAAGGATGAGCTTATATCCTCTGATTAATAGAAATATTTGTATAGTACTCAGTTTGAGTACATCCCTAACTTATAGCACAGAGTAACATACAAACCTCTTCCATCTTCTTTTGGCACTGCAAATCCCTGCTTCATTTGATGTTGCAAATTCCTCACTCTTCGTGCATGTATCTGTAAGCCATGAACCCTTAGGAAAGCTTCCTTGCAGATCATTACTTGTATTCCGCATACCCTCACATTATAAGAAAATGTAACATCCCTGGATGACATTTTCTTGGAAGTCTTTTTTGGATAGCTTTGAAAGAAATTGTGACAAATGTAACAAAATGAAATAAATATACAAAATATTAAACCCTTTTTATTTAAATAGTGAACAAACCTCCCCTTTTTTGGTTCCATTTTCGTACAGCTCATCAGGTAAGTATTCTGGGCATTAAAGTTTCCTATGTCCCAAAATGAATGAAAAATGTTTTCTTCCTCTCCAAGCAGTTTTGTGAAGCATTTATTTAAACAAGTACAGGGACTTCCTATAGTAGCAGCCTGAACAGTCTTGTGGGTTTTTAAAGACTTATACTGCTGACCAGCATTTCGTCGACATTTTGCTTTATTTTTCTTCCACTGATCGATATTTCGCTTTCTTTTCCGTGAAGGCTTTGGTTTTTCGGGTGATTCTTCATTTATTCTACTTATTTCAAGCTATAACATGAAGAGCAAAATAGTCTAAGAATTTCCGTGAGATATAGTCATAAGCCACACAAAACATAAAATTTCGCTAAAACCACATTAATGAGAAAATATTTTTTACATGTCTTTTACCTTTGAAACTACATTATTGCACCATTAAGTAGTAATATAAATGTGCCCATAAAGTTTCATCATTAACACACAGGATGGCTGTCAAATGTGTTGGCAATGTTGAGAGAAACAAAGTCACAAGCCACAGGAAATTAATCACCAGAAATAAACCGTTTTATATACTTACTGAAACATCATCTGAGCTGGAACTGCTGGTCGATGGATGCCAAGATTCATCACTGTCAGGATCCAAAGGGTCAAGCTCTTCACTTCCACTACTGTCTGGGTCAAATATGCGTTGAAGACCAAAAGACGCTTCAGACGTCCCTGACCCACCTGCCATTTTGTCGTGGCTTGTGACTATGTATCTTCTGAAACTACCACCAGATGGCACAGCATAGAACTGCACTCCATCATAGCCTGTCATCTGTTGCAGTAACATGGAACTTTTTCAACACATTGTGAAGAAGACATTGTTAAGAATGCCGCAACATGAAAAACTCAATTTCGTGAAAGTTGTGGCTTATGACTATATCTCTCCGAGCCCTTCAATTCACAATGTTGCTTTTGCGGTGTATCTGTTTTATATCTGCGAAGTTTTACTGAATTCTTTTAGAAAGTAAAATATGTTTTAGTAGTAGCTTTTGTGGTATAGCTACAATGAGACTGGCTTTTCCGTAGCACAACAATATGTTACAGCACAGTACTTTCTTCATCATGGCAATAAGCGTAATAACTAAGATATCTATACGCAAAGCATTTCACTTTTGTTTATCATGAGGTAAGTACATTGACTTCTGCAGAACTTAGCTTTCGGAGGACGACAACTACGACACTTCCACAGAGATTATCTTACAACAAGACGCGCAGTTTAGCGCTACAGTACATGTATTTGAGTGATTAATTTTGTACTTAAAACATTTATTTTTAAAGATATTTGAAGTACAATGATACAAAGGTTTTCAGTGATACATTTCATTTCATTGCAGTAATCTGTAACACCTGAGGGTATAATTACATTAATCCTCAGGGGGGTACACGCTTACTTTGTGTACCATGTGTGTGGCAACCACAAGGAACCCTAGCTAATATGGTATTTGCTTATACAACTTTACACATCGGTACCATATTTCTCTAACACACAAATTACACAGCTATCTGATCATTTAACTGAGAGATAAACATTTTTTTACTACATCAGTGACACATGTTTACGCAATTACACAGTTGGGTAACTTCACACTTATGAAATTGTATTTTGTCTGTACTTTGTGAACTGTTCATATTTTTTCGGAACCATTGTGATACTATGAGACCTTTGAATGATGTATTTGGTATGGGATTATGATTTTTAAAGTACGTTTGAGGCAGCTGACACTTTTGACATGAGCAGAGAATTTTTTTAGGCTTAGAAATTATTGGAGGAATTTACGACGATTTTGAGAGTTGACTGAGGTGTTATGATGTTATTATTACGATGACTATGTGTATTATGCTGTTGCGGTATGGTTATGATCAATAAGCTGATGCTATATGAGTTATTTGATTATGCTACGTATTTCTTATGATGAAATACTGAAGAAGTGTCGACCAATAAGGTAAGGAATAATGAGTAGTGATTAGGGACTCTGATTTGTGAAAAAGGTTGTTGGAAAGCAAGAATCGTACTTTAAGAGTTATGAAATGTGTGTATATGCGTGAACGTATCACAATGCTGGCGAAAATTTTTTGGACGCTGTTATATTTATAGGATTTTCTTTCTACAGATTTGCAACGCTAATTCTTGACCTGTGAAATATTTTTATGTGAGACTGTCACTGTAGCGGAAACTGCTGTCGTAAATATTTCCGTAAGAAAGTTAAGTGACCACCTGCACGTAATGCGTCGCGGGCACCCACCTGGGTGACAGCCGCCCGAAAAAAAAAAGCCATTAGCCTTTCAGAGGCGCAGGTGGAGAAAAATAAAGGAGAGACCATTAACCTCGCTATTGACATTCCTTTGTGGAAAGCATCGCAAATAAGACACGCTCATTACTTGGAAACATATGATTATATTGTGGAGCGCCTACTTTCTGCTACTTACTGAAATGCTTATAAACTGATGGGAAATATTCTTACATCTGCAAACCTGATAATGACAAGTGTCTTTCTACGAGAGTTGAGAGCTACTGACTTATGAAATGTGACATGACTATTGAATGATATTTGTATGCTTTGGTTTGCGAAATTGCTTATTTCATTTGATACCTGTTTTCCAGCTGTGTTATAGCATTAGTTTTATAAAATAAACTTAGATGCATTTGCTAATGTGAACACTTTCTGTCAACAGATCTATTAAATGATAATTTTGTAATCCACATTCTTTAAAAAAAGGAGCACTTGGAAATGAAAGAACAATAAGAAGGGACTAGTAACAGTAACTGGACACATATTTTTCTTTTCAAGTACATGGTAATATTTCTTTTACAATAAGTTGTTGTGGTGCACCGCTTTAATTACTTAGACATTAAGATGTGATTATACATTTCCCTTATCTGCATTGTTATCTTTATTGTACTATTTTTTCTGCTTGAGCTATGTCATGTTCAGATATAAGCTGCTGTTTGCCAGGCATAGTGCTACTGAACTTTAATTTGTGTTACTCTGCTAAGCCAGATTTATATTTTTGTTTGCTGCGCATTGCCTCATATTAGTTGTAATGTTGAATTGCTTGTTAATTTAGATTTACTGTAGCTTGCTTTGCGATTTTCCATTTTTTATTGCTGTTTATATTAATTGTTTTATGTGCTGCTGCATTGCCTCGTCCCTTAGTTTAGCATCTGAGCTCAGTAGATTTAAGTTAGCATAAGAGGGGGTAGACTATATACGAAACTGACTATGGAGAATAGGTAAAGAATGCATTGCGAAGTTATATAAAAAAGATTTGGGCCCAAATGAGTATTGTACAATCAGAAATAATTATTTTGAAAGAAATATGAACAGAATACAGAAAGCAGGCTTAGATAGGACTTTTTGGGACTAATGATGAACAAAGGGAGATCTCCATGCAAAATACTGCAGTAAAACACACCCTGTCCTTTCCCTTTTGTGTTATCCCACTATATGTTTGTGTACCCTTGTGTATTTGTTTTCTTCCTGTCTCTGTGTAGTTTCATAGAACTTTTTCTTCTTTTAATATTAGGCTACATTCACTATGATGAGGAATACTGTTATCCTCAAATATAATTTGCATTAATAATATGTTATTTACCTTGTAAATATGCTTAGACATTATTTATTCTGGTTTGTTGCTCACATGTGAAGGTGATGTTTCAAAAGTTCTTGTGATCTTTATGTATTTACTTATGTCATAATTCCTGTAACACTGATGTATATGTCTATTTCTATTCTTTTGTAAAGCCTGTACTACAAATGTTATCTGTATTATTATGTTCTTTAATGATGTATTTTGTACCTTTGTAGTTGTATTTTCATGTTGTAAATTTATAAAATTGTAATTGACACCAGTTCATCTTATTATTAACTTGTAAGTTACATTTCACTGCACACGTTTCTGTTGGTCATAGTATATGGACAATATGTGAGAAGTAGGGACTGTTAGTGTTTGCACGTGTGTTAATAATTCAGCAAGGGACTGGATAACAGCATTGCTGGTTCTAAGGGCAATTCCAAAAACTTTGTGAGTGCACAAGTGGTGGTTTATTGACTTGCTATATTCTCCACAAGAATCTTCGATGGTGATTGTGCACCTGCACAGTCGCAACGGATGGCTGCTGGCCATCTCTACAAGGACTGAAGTGGGTCTGCATCTATGATGACCCACCAACGCCATTATTTCTACAAGGACTGCAGTGGGTCTGCACCTCTGGTGGCCCACCAATATCGTAATCTCTACCAGGACTACGGTGGGTCTGCTCTGTGATGACCTACCTACCAATACTCTTCAAAATTTCGACTGACTCTGCTGTGGGTTTGCCCTGTTATGGCGCATTACCTGTATGCATGTCAAGAGTCAGCACTGTCTTTCCGTTGGAAGGACAACACTACTTCTTCAAGACTGCATGGGAATCCACTACTTCCGTGTGCATTTTCTTCTACTGCTCAGACTTTGAGGAAAACACTACTATTTTACCTTGATGAACGATCAGGACTGTCTTTATGGACTGTGAGAAAATTTGAGCTTTTGACCAACATTGTATCAGTAAGTGTGTGCATTTGATATCTTTGTTATTGTAATTATGAAAAATTTTTTCAAATCTGTATTGGCCACTGCCCAAACCAATTTGTAAAATTTTTTTTGTGGGGAGCATGGGGGCTATGTAAGTAGGCTGTTTAGGTTTTTTTGTTGGTAACGCCAGCTCTGTATTAAAATCACTGGCTGTGCTGTGTGCAGTCTGTGGCTGCTTTGCATTGTTGTAATACTCGCCATTGTAGTGTTAGGCAGCTGGCTGTGAACAACGCGTAGCGTTGCGCAGTTGGAGGTGAGCCGCCAGCAGTGGTGGATGTGGGGAGAGAGATGGCGGAGATTTGTAATTTGTCATCAACTGCTATATTTATATATGATGATATCAAGGTAAATACATTGTTTGTTCTCTACTAATATGTTTCATTTGCTAACTATCCCTATCAGTAGTTAGTGCCTTCCATAGTTTGAATCTTTTATTTAGCTGGCAGTAGTGGCGCTCGCTGTATTGCAGTAGTTTGAGCAGCGAAGATTTTTGTGAGGTAAGTGATTTGTGAAAGGTATAGTTTAATGTTAGTCAGGGCCATTCTTTTGTAGGGATTTTTGAAAGTCAGATTGCGTTGCGCTAACAAAATATTGTGTGTCAGGTTAAGCACAGTCGTGTATAATTTTTCTAAGGGGACGTTTCACAATGTTAACACCATTCAAGTAAATCGCTAGGGGTCAATGTTCTAGTACACTGATTAAATGTCAACTAAATGTCAACTAAAGCCGTTGGTGTGCAAATACCTTCACAACCTATATTTTCGCGCCAACGGCATAAATGGGCGTGAATATCGTCGAGATCGTTGTGCCGTAGGGACGTAGCGGATGACGACAAAATGGGTCCCACTATGAAAGGAAATGGCACCACACACCATCATTCCTGCTTGTTGGGTCGTATGACGGAGTACAGTCAGATTGGTATCTCATCGCTGTCCGAGGCGTCCACACACACGTCTTCGACCTGAAATCTCATTGACTGAAGTAGTATTGTGTTCAGTTAGGAGTCCCACTTCGAAATGAACCCTGATTCCAGCCTGCACATGGCGAGAGTTTTTACAGCTTGGGTACCAAACTCGACGTAGCCCAGCAACGTCGATGGTTCTCTCCCCAAATCCCCCAACTGAGAACGCTCGGAGCGTTATGTTCAGTGCCCTTCAAACAGCTAGGTATTTTGGGGATCTAACGGACTGATTTGTTAAAGTTGGCCACTATATCCCTCAGGAGGACATTCAACATCTGTAACATTCAACTACTTGTGTAAGTGCAGAGATTTCACCCTTAAATTATGAAACTATTTTCGTTTGAATAAATCATTAATTATTTCTAAAATTGTAATCACTTGTTCGTCTCCACATGTGTATAACATCTACCGATTTCCGTCCCACTCGGATAATTGCTTCATGGTGCTCTTTTTCTTCTTAGAGTCTACTCTATTTGCTGCGACTGTGACAATACACGTCGTGTGCCCGATTTCTTTCATACAAATTTGTTCCAGTATCTCGTGAATAGATGGGGATAAGGCTTATCACACTAATTCATCATCTTAAAACATCATAACAACTTCCTTCCGAATGTCGTCTAGAAAACGGAAAACACAAAACCTCGAGATTCGCTACAACGAGTTCCGTGAATCCCAAATAGAATATATAGCCACACTTACTCGAAAAAAAGTGAAATAATGATAGTGTAAGTCTGGAGGAGTATATTCCGGGAAGCGTCGACAAATATATTACTTCCTTCCACTTAAGTACATCCATCGAAATGATCACAAGAAGAAAATCCGAGAAATTAGGTCTAATATGGAGACCTACCGAGGATGGAAGAGGTGGTGGTACACGGTACTAGACATCCCCCTCAACACACCCACACCGGTAAGAAGGCTTGTAGGGTACAGATGTACATGTCCACGTCCACCAGTGGGGAAAGGCAGATTACTGTTTAATATGAATGAAAATGAACTTCAATGTGGAGAAAGTGCACCACAACGAAACACAATCATTTAAATTAGATAAATGGTATAGCAAAACCTCAAGGAAAAACAACAAAATCATAAAAATCTGGAATATTTATCACCTTGTAAAAGAGCATGAAACAACAGTGTTAGAATTCAGAATGTGAGAAAACACTGTACGACTATAAATAAAAGAAAGGATCCCTCTATCAATTATGACAGAAAAGAAACAGAGGATATTAACTTTTACAAAAAGATAACTGGCTAAAACAATCATGTAAATGAACAGGAAGTTCTTAAAGGAACAGCTGATATCCTTTCGACAGAATTATCATAATTACTTCCCAAGGCGCTTCTGTTGGAATCATCCGTGGATGTACCCTTCCAAGGAAATGCTTCAGAAACGCCAAACTGAAAACCCTCACTCGTCAACCAGAAATAGTTTCAGGAATAGGTCCAATGCTTCTCCGATCCTCTCAAATGCTTTGATATCATTTCGTCATCCGAAATAACTGAAAATGGAACTCTATTGGAGTCATAGATTCAGAGCGACAACATAATGAAGTCGAAATTGAATGCGTAGCCTTCGCGAAGTACTGGGTCGTATTAGCAACTGGCAAGACCAATGTAATCAAACAGGCATATACCTACAAAGGCTCCGCTCAAAAATTCGGAGTATAAGTTTACTTCCAGAAACTCAGTTAGTATGCTGAAGACCCTAGATCGACATCCTGTCCACAGAGTAGGGCCTAATGGCGAGGAGTTTGAAGAATGAATGTGATATACTTCGCAAGCGGACCTATGGAAGAACGTACATCCATAAGTAAAATGACTCCATGCACACAGCCGGCCGCGGTGGCCGTGCGGTTCTGGCGCTGCAGTCCGGAACCGCGGGACTGCTACGGTCGCAGGTTCGAATCCTGCCTCGGGCATGGGTGTGTGTGATGTCCTTAGGTTAGTTAGGTTTAAGTAGTTCTAAGTTCTAGGGGACTTATGACCTAAGATGTTGAGTCCCATAGTGCTCAGAGCCATTTGAACCATTTTTCCATGCACACTAAAATTGGGATTTATCTCAAATTTAGCAAACTAAAGGTCCTTTACGTAAGTTACATACTAACACACTTTTCCTTCACCAAAAGAGCAACATAGAATGCCACCTGAAACAGGAACACAGTATTATGAGAAAGATCTTCGACCCAGACGGGAGGTAAGATGGCTGCAGACTAAAATCCCGGAAACGACCAGAAAAATTATATAACTTCGCAGAAGGCATTCGAAAGACAAGATTAGTTTTACCGCAACCTGCAAAGATTCCCTTCAGCAAATTCTAGATAAAAAATTTTAACGCACACCAAGCGACTGAACACAATACCATGGTTTGAACATATAGGTTTAAGAATTGGTACTATATAGAAAGAGTCCGTACATATTCCTCAGAAGTTATAAACAGAAATTCGGAGAGAAAATTAACAAATGTAAACTACATTCTGAACAAGAAAGTGCGAAGAAACGTGCAAAATGATTTCAAGAAAGAAAGAGAATTCGCGGAGCAACAGTGACTTGTCTATGGAAACTCGTAATGCTGAATCATATAACTTTACTTGATCCAGCTGGCTCCTATGGCATCTAATAATAATAGCAATAATATTAGTTATTGTTATAATTACGATAAATCTAATTCAGTAATGTCCTACTCACAGGCGCCAAAATCATTCGTATAACCTGAGATATTTTTCTGCCTCTTTCAGTGGATGCTTGATTACTTTTCAATTAGCAACAATGATCGTCAGCAAAATTTGTGAAGGTAAAGTACTTCCACAATGACCTTACTGAAGTATGTGACAGTGCCTACCAAGCTGCTTCGTCGTCAACGTAGGACGTCACGGTACATGAATGACGACTTTTCTGTATCTTACTCTCCATACATTCCTCGTTTTGTGCAGAGAGTAATATCTTACTTCCTTCGTTGAAACCGGAGCTGTCATTTCTCCTTCATATGGAAAACCAGTGGTCTCATCCAGGTTAAAAAACTGTAGACCTCCAACCGAGTAAGAAACCTCACATATGCAGAGTTCGAAATGGTATCTTCCATTTTCCTTGCCATACGAATTTATCTCAGAGAAGTCATAGAGGCAAATTCGTATGCGTCAGCACTAACTGTTCAGTACCTGACTATATTACCTGACAGTTAGATAAACTTCGAGAGGCCTAATAACATTCAGATAGCGCTTGCTAGGATGAGTTGCTAGTTCCAGTGGCAAACAAAAAAGTGTAATGAAATGACGGTAATTAATCACGAAGTAATGCACTAGATTAAATAAAAACTGTAAACCGACATACATTCCCCCAAGAGTGTTTTGCTACAACTTCATTGCGAATTCAAGAAACTGACTACAGACTACGATCAAAACGAAACAAACGATAAATAATTTGTTATATTTGTTTTTTGTACCCAATGCCTTTTGCAAAACACAATGTGGTTATTTTTCCATTCAGTCAAACATGTTTCGATGCCTACGTGTTAACTAAAGTGGGTCTCTATTTGTTACTGTAAAATATCACACGAATATATTGGTTGTTCAGCCGGTGGGGTTCAAATGCTTGGTTCGATTCTTATTTTGATACCTTTTCTGTGGTCCTGTTTTCACGATTTTGTCTCCATGACCGGTTTTGGTGTTGAAACCGACGAGGAACGGGGTGAGCAGTGAACGCTTGGACGGTGGTTAGTGAGGTTTTTTTGTGGCAGCGGGCGTATAAAGAGTGTACCGAGTTGGCGGCCGTTGAGTGCCGCACGTGTAAACTTGCTGGCTCTCTGGAACGAGCTGCCGCTGTGTGCGGTTAGTTGACCGGCTTATCCTGGAGTCCGGGTAGTTCTGCACGACGCACCGGGGACTGCTAATTCAACTCGTCGTGGTCTTCTGCTGTTATCAGCCGAGGATGTAAAGCTGTAATTCGGGATATTGATTGCTTCCGGCCACAACAGCTCGCTGGTATGGAATTGCTGCACGCGGCTGCCTTTGGCAGTACTGACTGTCTGAATTTAATCATCAGTTAAGCACCATAGTCATCTGTTTTGCGCAAGGCTTGTAGATTTGGTGATCCAGTGCTGGTGTTTATGCTTAGTCACATTTGTAAAGTGTGAGTTCCAAGCTGTTGTCGGTAATCAAACAGTAATCTTTACCCTGCCTCACTTGAGGGGAATATTTTATGTTATTGGGTAGACTGTTTTCAGTTGAGCAGTGATCAGAAGTTTGTTTTAATTCAAGACTGTTGTTCCTCACTTGTTCGAAGGAGTTTCAAATTGTGTATACTGTCTAAAAGCTACTTATAATTCTCATTGATAATTTTCAAACAAGTGTTACGTTTTCATTTACTTTCAAGCACAACTGTTTAAAGCATTTTTCTCCTAGTTTGTGGAGATCTATGCTGATACATATGTGATATGTATATACATATTTGTAGACTGCTTTATTGCTAGTAAATTCTTGTGGGCTACGCCTTATGTATATGCAGGACATGGTGTGTACTTGGTTATGTGTTCATGTAAGCAGCTAATCATCCTTTTTATCTTCCGCATAGAAACTAACAGGTAGTGTGTGTATGTTATAGAGTTCAACTGCACATTGATATGGAGTTGTTCTGGCTCGGTGTATGTCTGGGGGTTCTAGTTCGGCTGTCCGTTTTCCCATGCTGGCAGGTCAGCTTCGTTGGTGTGGACCGATGTTTGTACAGGATAGTACGGCCCTCGTCTACGGGGGTTGGCTGCCGGATGAACGCTTGTGGACGCACCGTTAACAGCAGTCTCATTAATTTTTCTTATTGTAGTTTTAAATGCTGTAGCTACTGTGATTTTGTTGTTTTGTTGTTCGGCGATTGCCCGATGTTATGTTTTGAGTTCGATGTACGGCCTTGTACTAAAGATAAAGGTGTCTGCGATCAAGAGAAAACGGTTATCTGGTGCCTGGTCTTTGCACATATTTGTTTTACAGTTTTAATTGAAACTATTGCCTGATTGTTTTTTTCTCTTTCATACTTGGCATTGCTGAAACGGGGATTGTACTACGCTTGAATGTTCGGTATACTTAAATGAATTTACAATAATTGTGTTAATAAAATGTTATGGTAAATGACGCTATGAAACATCTTGGAGCGTCCCTCCATGATTCCTGCTTTGCATGCACTACCATCGCCGGTTCCTGATGAAATGTTGAAGGTTATATGTTTTGGTTTGCATGCCTCTTTAGGAAAGGGGTACCATAACGGTCAAAGTTATTTTTCTGGTTTAAACTTAAAATTACAACACGTGTTATTTGTATTTTGCTTCCATGTCTCACCTAAAACTACTTTTCTGCGGGTCAACATCTTGTTATTTCTTTATCGTTTGACAACATGTCATCTACGAAGCAGGCCTACGGAGTTCGCTTATTTTTGAAAACGCCTTTTCGTGAGTAATGCTTGTGTGTGTAGTGTAATTACTTCTGATTTTTTTCCAGTTCTGCATATTTTCCATGTTTTCTTTTTCAGTTGCAGTTGCCGGTTTATACGTTGTTACCCACAAATTTTTATACTCCTCTCTCACGTGATTTTACACAAAAACGAGATCTGAGAAGACACTTACTTCGCTATATAGAAAGGGGGTGATTGAAATGTTCATTGTTTGGTTAGTGTTCAATATGGCGTCTATTTCGAATTAATGTCGAAAATTGTTAACGGTGAGTATGCAGCGGGATGAATTACGTGTGTGTGTGTGTGTGTGTGTGTGTGTGTGTGTGTGTATGTACGTTTGTCCTTATATGTGTATGTGGGTCGATGGGTTGGTGGCTATGGGGCGGGAGGGGGGGGGGGGGGAGGGAGGAGATGGAGAAACGAGTATCTTATCGATTTTTGTCGATGTTGGAGTATTATTCTGAGTTATACAACGACGCATTTACATATGGACCTTTGTATAATTCATTACGTGTTACAAACAGTGTTTTACTACAGTGTTGTGCATTCGTTTAGAACTTTATCTTGCATCACTGCCCTTTTTGTGGTAGTTCCCTTCTATTACAGGATTTTGATAAACTATTGCGTTCTTCGAGGATCTTAATTACTTTCAGTGTTGTTTTTGTGGTAATTTTCTTATATCATATGATCTGCAAGATTTTACGGCTCTGAGGTGTTCAGTATATCTAGTTCTAACATTTTTACACGATTGGCCAGTGTAGACAGATCGAAACAAAATAAATAAACTGCCCATGTTACAATGTTTATGGCTAAAATAGAAAAACAACCATTAACTCTGCATGATATGCTACAAAAAATTGAAAAATGTCTCACAGAAGGGAGCACATTGGTGTGGAAACATGTTTTGGTGGATCGAAAGAGAAATATATTGTTTTGCCGAAGGCCGTGTCCAAAAATCCTCAAATTTAAATCACAAAAAAACGAAATAAGCGTCAACAGGAACTTTCAATCCCTGCAAGACGATTATAACGGTAGTAGGGCAGTGCTGCTTCAACCCAAGATAAAGATCTTACGTTGAGCTGACCGATAAGATAATCCCAACCCCCATTCTCTCTCCTGAGCGTGAAGCGAGGTCGTCGATACACAGGCCGGTTCAGTCTGTGGCCCCCATTGTTCTAATAGACGGAGGTGACAGATAAGCCCCCTTCCCCATCTCCCTCCCGTGCTACACCTGGTACAAAGGGCTGTTGTTACAACATGCCTTGGTCACTGGATTCCGTCCTTTGTGCCGCTCCCCATCTCTTTTTCACCCTATTTGTGTTAGTTTTGGCGTCCATTTGTGCTCTATACTCCATATGAGTGAAGTATGTTATAGGACGCATTGTTTATAAAAAGTAATTTAATAGCGCTGGTTTATTAACAACAATCATTTTCATCAACCTCTCCTCCTAGTTAGCTGAGGTGTATACACCATAGAGAGATGAAAAGTCAGCAGCAGAGCTATCCTACAAAGAAAATGGCAGTACATATTACTGAGTTAATACATGTAGATATTCGGAAATACTATAATAAAATAAGACCATGAAATTTTCTGACCTTCCGCTGCTATCTGCAATAACGTCCCCAAATACCCACGTCCCCACTCTAGGAAAGGACGTTTAGTCAGTACCGCAGCCCACTATTCTAACAAAACGCAGCAATAGATAAGATTCACAGCGTAATACCTTAAAACAAACCATAGAAGCAATGCAAACAAACACGCATTAGATACAGTCATTCTGTATAAGTATTGTGACGACATGACGGTGAGTCATCGAAACGTCATCCGTCACTGAACGACTAGCGAAGCAGCCGGACTGTGATCCACAGACCCCTGCCTGACAGCGAAAGACTATTATACTGCCTCACGATGGCGCCCGTCCCTACTTTGGGCAGCACCGCGCCATAGCACGGACACGAGCCTCAATACCGCAGTGGGCTTACCATTACGTAGCATCTGATGAATAAATCCCCCTCTGAGCACTAGCTCTTCCGTAGCGTGGGATAGAAAAAGTTTGAGAAAATGAACTTTCTAGAGTGCGATCCCCGGCGTGTACTTTTCAAAATGCAGTCCCTGGCGTTCACGTCTAACATGTCAGCAACCTGGCAGGAGAACAAATGTTCAAAAGTGGTTCAAATGGCTCTGAACACTATGGGACTTAACACCTGAGGTCATCAGTCCCCTAGAATGTAGAACCACTTCTACATCTACATCTACATCCATACTCCGCAAGCCACCTGACGGTGTGTGGCGGAGGGTACTCCGAGTATCTCAATCGGTTCTCCCTTCTATTCCAGTCTCGTATCGTTCGTCGAAAGAAGGATTGTCGGTATGCTTCTGTGTGGGCCCTAATCTCTCTGATTTTATCCTCATGGTCTATTCGCGAGATATACGTAGGAGGGAGCAATATACTGCTTGAATCTTCGGTGAAGGTATGTTCTCGAAACTTCAACAAAAGGCCGTACCGAACTACTGAGCGTCTCTCCTGCAGAGTCTTCCACTGGAGTTTATCTATCATCTCCGTAACGCTTTCGCGATTACTAAATGATCCTGTAACGAAGTGCGCTGCTCTCCGTTGGATCTTCTCCATCTCTTCTATCAACCCTATCTGGTACGGATCCCACACTGCTGAGCAGTATTCAAGCAGTGGGCGAACACGCGTACTGTAACCTACTTCCTTTGTTTTCAGATTGCATTTCCTTAGGATTCTTCCAATGAATCTCAGTCTGACATCTGCTTTACCGACGATCAACTTTATATGATTATTCCATTTTAAATCACTCCTAATGCGTACTACCAGATAATTTATTAAATTAACTGCTTCCAGTTGCTGACCTGCTATTTTGTAGCTAAATGATAAGGGATCTATCTTTCTATGTATTCGCAGCACATTACACTTGTCTACATTGAGATTCAATTGCCATTCCCTGCAGCATGCGTCAATTCGCTGCAGATCCTCCTGTATTTCAGTATAGTTTTCCATTTTTACAACCTCTCGATACACCACAGCATCATCTGCAAAAAGTCTCAGTGAACTTCCGATGTCATCCACAATGTCATTTATGTATACTGTGAATAGCAACGGTCCTATGACACTCCGCTGCGGCACACCTAAAATCACTCTCACTTCGGAAGACTTCTCTCCATTGAGAATGACATGCTGCGTTCTGTTATCTAGGAACTCTTCAACCCAATCACACAACTGGTCTGATAGTTCCTTTGAAACGCTACGCTCTTCTAGAGACCTCCGGTACACCGCTGCAAGATGGGGGGCAAGTTCCTTCGCGTACTGTGTGTTAAATCGAACTGGTGTCCCATCGGGTCCAGCTGCCTTTCCACTTTTGAGCGATTTTAATTGTTTCTCTATCCCTCTGTCGTCTATTTCTATATCTACCATTTTGTCATCTGTACGATAATCTAGAGAAGGAACTACAGTGCAGTCTTCCTTTGTGAAAAAGCTTTGGAAAAAGGCATTTAGTATTTCGGCCTTTAGTCTGTCATCCTCTGTTTCAGTACCATTTTGGTCACAGACTGTCTGTATATTTTGTTTTGATCCACCTGCTGTTTTGACATAAGACCAAAATTTCTTAGGATTTTCGGCCAAGTCAGTACATAGAACTTTACTTTGGAATTCATTGAACGCCTCTAGCATAGCCCTCCTCATACTACATTTCGCTTCGCGTAATTTTTGTTTGTCTGCAGGGCTTTGGCTATGTTTATGTTTGCTGTGAAGTTCCTTTTGCTTCCGCAGCAGTTTTATAACTCGGTTGTTGTACCACGATCTTGCTTGGCACACACACTTTCTAACGCATATTGTACGATGGTTTTTATCTATGTCCACTGATCCTCAACACTATCTGTACTTGAGACTAAATTTTTGTGTTGAGCCGTCAGGTACTGTAAATTGCTTTTTGTCACTTTTGCTAAACAGAACAATCTTTCTGAAATCATCGATGCCGTAACCGCTTTATGATCGCTGATTCCCTGTTCTGCGTTAAATGTTTCAAATAGTTCGGGTCTGTTTGTCACCAGAAGGTCTAATATGTTATCGCCACGAGTCGGTTCTTTGTTTAACTGCTCAAGGTAGTTTTCAGATAAAGCACTTAAAAAAATTTCACTGGATTCTTTGTCCCTGCCACCCGTTATGAACGTTTGAGTCTCCCAGTCTATATACGGCAAATTAAAATCTCCACCCAGAACTATAACATGGAGGGGAAATCTACTCGAAATATTTTCCAAACTATACTTCAGGTGCTCAGCCACAACAGCTGCTGAGCCAGGGGGCCTATAGAGACATCCAATTACCATGTCTGAACCTGCTTTAACCGTGACCTTCACCCAAATCATTTCACATTTTGGATCTCCGTCAATTTCCTTCGATACTATTGCACTTCTTATGGCTATAAACACGCCTCCCCCTTCACTGTCCAGCCTGTCTCTGCGGTATACATTCCAATCTGTTTTCAGGATTTCATTACTGTTTACGTCTGGTTTCAGCCAACTTTCTGTCCCTAGTGCTATATGGGCGTTGTGACCGTTTACTAATGAGAGCAGTTCTAGGACCTTTCTATAGACGCTCTTGCAGTTTACTATTAGCACGTTAATAATTATATTCCCTGTTGCATTTTGCCTACTCCTTCCTTGCAGCGTCTCAGGAGGCGTCTTGTCGGGCCTAGGGAGGTAATTCTCTAACCTAAAAAACCCCCATGTGCACTCCACACGTACTCCGCTACCCTTGTAGCCGCTTCTGGCGTGTAGTGCACGCCTGACCTATTCAGGGGGACCCTACATTTCTCCACCCGATAGCGGAGGTCGAGAAATTTTCACCCCTGATCTCCGCAGATTCGTCTGAGCCTCTGGTTTAAGCCCTCCACTCGGCTCCAAACCAGAGTACCGCGATCGGTTCTGGGAACGATACTACAAATAGTTAGCTCTCATTCCACCCCTCGAGCGGTGCTTTCCGCCTTCACCAATTCCTCCAACCGCCTGTACGAACTGAGGATGACCTCTGAACCCAGACGGCAGGAGTCATTGGTGCCGGCATGAGCAACAATTTGTAGTCGGGTGCACCCAGTGCTCTCTATCGCCGCCAGCAGGGCCTCCTCCACATCTCGGATGAGACCCCCCGGCAAGCAGACAGAGTGAACACTGGCCTTCTTCCCCGACCTTTCCGCTATTTCCCTAAGGGGCTCCATCACCCGCCTAACGTTGAAGTTTCCAATAGCTAATAAACCCCTCCCCCCGTGTGCCTGCTCGGACCTTGCTGAAGGAGCAGCCACATGTCCACTCACAGGCAGAGCGGGCGATGCCACACGGCCAGCCTCCACATTTACCCTCCGCCGCTGAACCCGCCTTGGGGAGAGGGTGGCCCAACCGCGCCCGGTACCCGCGAAGATGTCTCAACAGCAGGGACAGTGGGTGAAGCATGTAACACCTGTGGTATACCATGCGACGCACCAGACTCCCCGCTGCCGCTACACTCCGAGACAGCAGCCTGAAGACGGCTGACCACGGCCATCAACACGCTCAGCTGTTTGCGAACAGTGGCCAGCTCCTCCTGCGTCCGTACACAGCAGTCACACATACTATACACCCTAAGGACTCAATTTACTGTAGAGAGTTAATCAACTTTTAACTAGACTGCTAATTCACTAAATGTGGTGCCGGCCAGTGTGGCCGTGCGGTTCTAGGCGCTTCAGTCTGGAACCTTTAAGGAACCATTTGCACTCGAGCACAGACAATATTTAATTTAGTTAACTTAGATTATATGTATCGAATTTTTAAGACAAGAGAATGCAGAATAAAGCAATTAACACCGCTCTCTTGTCACAGCCAGTAAGAATCAACACTCTTATGTCATTCGTTGTCCTAGAAGGAAGTAATATTTTGTGCGGCGCCACAGTAAGCCATTTGATATTTATTTGCAGAAAAGAGGCGCAGAACTAATAAGTCGCTCTCATTTGTGAATTATCTGCAATTGTTTAGATAAAATTTTACGTAAGTGTCATTTATATCGCAATGTATATGTTATACTGAATATATGTTTTATTTAATCGTATGCTTTTCTTTGTTTTAGTAATTTTAGTCAATCCATTTTCATGATTGAAGCTGATGTCAGATATTAGACTTTGTCTACAAAAAATATATAATGAGCCCTGACTACGTTCCGTACATCTTCGGACGTGCGACCGCTACGGTCGCAGGTTCCAATCCTGCCTCGGGCATGGATGTGTGTGATGTCCTTAGGTTAGTTACGTTTAAGTAGTTCTAAGTTCTAGGGGACTGATGACCAGAGATGTTAAGTCCCATAGTGCTCAGGGCCATTTTTTCTGCCTCTCTTTAGTATACATAGGTAGCCTTCAAAGACGGTTGAGAACGATCAGCTCATAATAAGTGCATTGTTTTCCCACGTACGAATCAATTGTGAAATGTACGTATGTGGACTTCATTCTTACCTAGTCACTAGTAATACGATGTGCATTACTGGCTGGAAGGTGGAAGGCTCAGTGACGATTAACGACATGAAGTTGCCGATAGCAGTGGAAACCGTTTCAACACACACAATGTCTATCCGTAGTACATGTGGCCTTTTATGAGGTGGAACGTGGAATGTCGACAGTTTCGTTGTGGTAGGAAGGCATTAAATTTTGAAATAGAAATGCCAAATCTCAGTCTGCATATAGTGGGGGTCACTGGAGTGAAACAGAAAGAAGATGAGAATTATTGTTCAGATTTTTTAGAGTAATGTCAACAACATATATCTCTTTTGGGAAATACTTGCTGAGGTTGGATGCATCTAAGAACATTAGTTCCACTAAACTGGGTGTTCGCTCTAATTCCCCATCTCCATCATGATATACGTGCTGGGTTAAACATATAGGACGGTTTCCAAGCATATATGGCTGATTTCAGCCCATCCCATATGTGACACCTACTTCGGTAATAGTGTATCCTTGTTTTTCCTCTCCGTTTTCTTTTTCTCTTGATCTGCCTCCGTCTGTTGTGTGAGGGAGATATTTCCTACTTGCTGTTACTGGTTTAAAGTGATCTCACTGCAACTGTTCTACTTTTAGAAGTCGTCATTTCTGACGAGTAACCTTCTTCTTTGGATGACTTTGCATTTTTTCAACATACTACGGCATACTAAATGGCTTTGGTGATGGGTTTTTCTTCTGTTTGGATCTTCTATGTCAGATTCACTTTTATGGACTCATCCATTCGTGTCCTTCATCAGGTCCAAATGGTTCAAAAATGGCTCTGAGCCCTATGGGACTTAACATCTGTCGTCATCAGTCCCCTAGACCTTAGAACTACTTAATCCTAACCTAAGGACATCACACACATCCATGCCCGAGGCAGGATTCGAACCTGCGACCGGAGCAGTCGCGCGGTTCCGGACTGAGCGCCTAGAACCGACAGACCACCGCGGCCGGCCCTTCATCAGGGATACATTCTTGCTCTTCCCTTGAAAATCCAGACAGTTCCATTGACCGTGAATTGAGATACCTATGATTGCTTAAATTTTTTCCTCAATATGTAGCTCACACTGCTGGACCGTCATTCAGCTGTCCCATACTGGATTAAACGTATCGGCTTTCGTAGCTGCAGCCTTGATGTTGTTGTGGTTGTGATCTTCAGTCCTGAGACTGGTTTGATGCAGCTCTCCATGCTACTCTATCCTGTGCAAGTTCCTTCATCTCCCAGTATCTACTGCAACCTACATCCTTCTGAATCTGCTTAGTGTATTCATCTCTTGGTCTCTCTCTACGATTTTTACCCTCAATGCTGCCCTCCAATGCCAAATTTGTGATCCCTTGAGTCCTAAGAACATGTCCTACCAACCGATCCCTCCTTCTAGTCAAGTTGTGCCACAGACTTCTCTTCTCCCCAATCCTATTCAATATCTCCTCATTAGTTACGTGATCTACCCACCTAATCTTCCACATTCTTCTGTAGTACCACATTTCGAAAGCTTCTGTTCTCTTTTTGCCCATACTATTTCTCGTCCATGTTTCACTTCCATACATGGCTACACTCCATACGAATACTTTCAGAAATGACTTCCTGACACTTAAATCAATACTGGATGTTAACAAATTTCTCTTCGTCAAAAACGCTTTCCTTGCCATTGCCAGTCTACATTTTATATCCTCTCTACTTCGACAATCATCAGTTATTTTGCTCCCCACATATCAAAATTCCTTTACTGCTTTAAGTGTCTCATTTCCTAATCTAATTCCCTCAGCATCGCCCGACTTAATTCGACTATATTCCATTATCCTCGTTTTAATCTTGTTGATGTTCATCTTATATCCTCCTTTCAAGACACTGTCCATTCCGTTCAACTGCTGTCTCTGACAGAATTACAATGTCATCGGCGAACCTCAAAGTTTTTATTTCTTCTACTTGGATTTTAGTACCTAGTCCAAATCTTTGTTTTGTTTCCTTTATTGCTTGCTCAATATACAGATAGAATATCATCGGGGAGAGGCTACAACCCTGTTTCACTCACTTCCCAACCACTGCTTCCATTTCATGCCCCTCGACTCTTTTATCTGCCATCTGGTTTCTGTACAAATTGTAAATAGCCTTTCGCTCCCTGTATTTTACCCCTGCCACCTTTAGCATTTGAAAGAGAGTATTCCAGTCAACATTATCAAAAGCTTTCTCTAAGTCTGCAAATGCTACAAACTTAGGTTTGCCTTTCCTTAATCTTTGTTCTAAGATAAGTCGTAAGGTCAGTATTGCCTCACGTGTTCCAACATTTCTACGGAATCCAAACTGATCTTCGCCGAGGTCGGCATATACCAGTTTTTCCATTCATCTGTAAAGAATTCGCGTTAGTATTTTGCAGCTGTGACTTATTAAACTGATAGTTCGGTAATTTTCACATCTGTCAACAGCTGCTTTATTTGGGATTGGAATTATTATATTCTTCTTGATGTCTGAGGGTATTTCGCCTGTCTCTTACATCTTGCTCACCAGATGGTAAAGTTTTGTCAGGACTGTCTCTCCCAAGGCCGTCAGTAGTCCTAATGGACTGTTGTCTACTCCTGGGGCCTTGTTTCGACTCAGGCCTTCCAGTGTTCTGTCAAACTCTTCACGCAATATCGTATCTCCCATTTCATCTTCATCTACATCCCCTTCCATTTCCATCATTTTGTCCTCAAGTACATCGACCTTGTATAGACCCTCTATATACTCCTTCCACCTTTCCGCTTTCCCTTCTTTGCTTAGGACTGGGTTTCCATCTGAGCTCTTCTTATTCACACAAGTGGTTCTCTTTTCTCCAAAGGTCTCTCTAATTTTCCTGTAGGCAGTATCTATCTTACCCCTAGTGAGATAAGCCTCTATATCCATACATTTGTCCTCTAGCCATGCCTGCTTAGCCATTTTGCACTTCCTGTCGCTCTCATTTTTGAGACGTTAGTATTCCTTTTTGCTTGCTTCATTTACTGCATTTTTATATTTTCTCCTTTCATCAATTACATTGAATATTTATTGTGTTATCCATGGATTTCTACTAGCTCTCGCCTTTTTACCTACTTGATCCTCTGCTGCCTTCACTACTTCATCCCTCAGAGTTACCCATTCTTCTTCTACTGTATTTCTTTCCCCCATTCCTGTTAATTGTTCCCTTATACTCTCCCTGAAACTCTGTACAACCTCTGGTTTAGTCAGCTTATCCAGTTCGCAACTCCTTAAATTCATTACTTTTTGCAGTTTCTTCAGTTTTAATCTACAGTTCATAACCAATAGATTGTGGTCACAGTCCACATCTGCCCCTGGAAATGTCATACTATTTAAAACCTGGTTCCTAAATCTCTGTCTTACCATAATATAATCTATCTGATACCTTTTAGTATTCAAATGGTTCAAATGGCCTTGAGCACTATGGGACTTAACATCTATGGTCATCAGTCCCCTAGAACTTAGAACTACTTAAACCTAACTAACCTAAAGACATCACACAACACCCAGTCATCACGAGGCAGAGAAAATCCCTGACCCCGCCGGGAATCGAACCCGGGAACCCGGGCGTGGGAAGCGAGAACGCTACCGCACGACCACGAACTGCGGACCTTTTAGTATCTCCAGGATTCTTCCATGTATACAACCTCCTTTTATGATTCTTGAACCAAGTGTTACCTATGATTAAGTTATGCTCTGTGTAAAATTCTACCAGACGGCTTCCTCTTTCATTTCTTACCCCCAATCCATATTCACCTACTACGTCTCCTTCTCTCCCTTTTCCTAATCTCGAATTCCAGTCACCCATGACTATTAAATTTTCGTCTCCCTTCACTATCTAAATAATTTCTTTTATCTCATCATACATTTCTCCAATTTCTTCATCTGCAGAGCTAGTTGGCATATAAACTTGTACTACTGTAGTAGGCGTGGGCTTCGTGTCTATCTTGGTCACAATAATACGTTCACTATGGTGTTTGTAGTAGCTTACACGCACTCCTATTTTTTATTCATTATTAAATCTACTCCTGCATTACCCCTATTTGATTTTGTATTTATAACCCTGTATTCACCTGACCAGAAATCTTGTTCCTCCTGCCAGTGAACTTCACTAATTCCCACTATATCTAACTTTAACCTATCCATTTCCCGTTTTAAATTCTCTAACCTACCTGCCCGATTAAGGGATCTGACATTCCATACTCCGATCCGTAGAACGCCAGTTTCCTTTCTCCTGATAACGACGTCCTCTTGAGTAGTCCCCGTCCGGAGATTCGAATGGGGGACTATTTTACCTCCGGAATAATTTACCCAAGAGGACGCCATCATCATTTAACTATATAGTAAAACTGAATGTCCTCGTGAGAAATTACGGCTGTAGTTTCCCCTTGCTTTCAGCCGTTCGCAGTACCAGCACAGCAAGGCCGTTTTGGTTAGTGTTACAAGGCCAAATCAGTCAATCATCCAGATTGTTGCCCCTGCAACTACTGAAAAGGCTGCTGTCCCTCTTCAGGAAGCACACGTTTGTCTGACCTCTCAATAGATGCCCCTCCGTTGTGGTTGCACCTACGGTGCGGCTATCTGTATCGTTGAGGCACGCAACCCTCCCCACCAGCGGCAAGGTCCATGGTTCATGGGGGGCAGCCTTGATAGTGAAGTGAAATTCTATTAGCCGTGTGTTGATTGCTTCAAATTTTTTGTCAGCTCACTGACATTTGTTTGACATGTGCATTATTCGCCTGACGTGACTGCATTGCATCTTACTGAAATTGTGTTTGTCTACAGTATACAGGCACAGTTACATGTTGGTATGCTACCTTTTAAATAGAGTCTCCTCAAAGTTTCATCTTCATCCGCCCTCATTCAATTTTTTCATTTTTTCAATGACCAGAGGTGGTATATCATCGGTCTCGTTGAATGTTTCGTAGGTTTCTCTGTCGAAGCAGAGCAAAATCTTTTTTTAACAGCCAGTATTTAGGCTGAAATAATGGTTTCAAGAGTATATAAATATGATCAGCGGAGATTCTCACTCCGTGTATAGAGACCGAACTACACTGGCCTTCCTGCAGCCAGACGATATCATAATTACAGCACATATGTCATTAGGAAGTAGAGATCACTTCTTCTTCTTGTGTTCAGTGCAAGAGTAGCAGATATTATGAGGCTCTCGTAACTAGGATCATTTGTCTACTTGGCATGGCAAGGGCTGTGTTGTTGCATTAGCAATCAGGGGATTTTATAGCTTTTTTATTGATATATGCTTCATTATAACAGAGTAATGAACATAATTAAATATAAGTTTAGTTCTATTGCTACATCTGACATTGTTGCTTCCCACATATTAACCTGCTTTTATACACAATATTAAGCGTAAAATTAAGTGATCATTCCACCATGGCATGCTAGCTCGAGTAGATTGCTCCGCATATTCTTGTAGAATTAGAGGACATAAGTAGTCGTTAGTCTACAACATAAGGAATTGTGTAACGGATGTACACTAGAGTCTTACAAATATCCCCTTGTATATGGATGCTGTATCTCTCGTTATGCAGTTTAATTGTTTGTGAAAAGTCGACTTCTAAGATCGTATGGTCACCCAGTATGAAGGATGGAGTGTAGGCATTTCCTTGGATCAAGACGGCGATTGATGTCTTACATAGTTGCAGCCACTCACCTGTGGATATCATAGCTTTGGTATCAGTATACTAAATACTTTCGAAAACCACCACCGAATCACTCATGATTCAACATCTTACACCGAATGACACGTTTGTTGCCCCTGACGTTAAGACTGAATGCACATTAAATAACATTAATATCATGTCAGATGGCATCTCCTCAAATGAAAACTTTCCTGCTATGCGTTTTGATATGTTTACCTGTCGTGAGTTTTCTGTGTATAACACTGCAGCTTGGGATTAATATCTTCTGGTTATGAATAAAGCACCGTATTCAAACACTTACTGTGACTCGGGAAACTATAGTCTGTCAACTCACATCTCTGTACTGATTGCTACTATAGAATGAACGATGAAACGAAAGCTTGCTATTGGCTGTGGCTGCGCCGGGGTGACCTGGACATATAAGAAAAGCTAGCCACTTTGTCTTAGAACTGTCACTGCCCTACTACTTTGTTATGCAGATCAACAAAAGATGGAACAGATTCGCTGTGAGGAAACTTAATGGTAGGAGATGCTCAGGAAACCTTGAGTCACAAAAGGGTGTGCTTGGATGAAAATTCAGATTTTTCCAGAAAAAAAACATTCTTTCTGTTTTCTATCGTACTTTGAGATACTTAGGTTTGGAAATTCTTACCGTTTTTTATCGTACAGTAAGATACCTAGGTTTGTGTTGAATTGTAATTTACCTACATCATTGCATACTTTCATTTATTTCAACTCAATTTCGTTTTAGCCCAACCTCATACGGATCTCCTGCACTGTATTGTATAATAAACATACTGTTATACGAATAAAGGTGTCTCATCTGGCGGGTATGATGAACGTCGAAGCAACAAGAAAGCTGACATAATATAAATTTTACCAAGCAGATGTATCATTATGCCATAAAAGAAAAGGAATAGTGAAACTATAGTTTCATACAGACGTTAGGGTCTAATATGCGTCCATTTAATACTGGCAAACACGAATGTCGTTAAGAAGAGGAAAGTTACATCTGATGTTGTCACAGTAAAAACTATCAAATATAGATTTCTTAAAATTAAGATTGCGTTCATTACAAAACTGAGAAACACGGCATTACCCAGGTCATAATATACGGCATCGGACAAGGCATGAGTGCCATTCTAGATATGAGATGCATACAAAGGTATATATCTTTTTTGGATATTATGTATGTGGTTATTCTTTAGTAAGATAGTTTGGTCGCATGGCATTGTCTTGGGTGAGTGTGGTAGGCAAAAATCCGCGCATTATGGAGCAATAAATTCTCCTAGGTAAGGCTGAATAATAAATGACGAACCTTACTATTGGTGTGAAAATATCTTCATTGTTTCATTCACGATGCACTGTTATGGTGATAGAGCCATTAAAGTGTTTCACTCATAGTGTTAATCCATATTGTAGGGGTTGGAAGTGGGTTATTGTGGTTGGCTGATATCTCAATATAATGCGCGATGTGGAACACTTAGTTCAGTTAGAAAACAGTATCTTTTCTGACCTTTGAACTTTACCGTATTAGTAAATATACTAGACTATACAATCGTCACCCTGTTCCATCCCTACTGGCATTAAGTTATTAGGCTTATTTAACAGCAGATACCACCACGAGGCCAATGCTAGTGTAATAATGTTGTCCTAGAATAATAGTATTTAAATAAATATGGGAAGGAGTGGCAATTACTTTACTTCATTGGGCATTTACTTTTCATTACACATGCATAATTACACTATCTCGTTTTCACAAGACTAGCTAACAGACTTTATTTGTAGGTTACCTGTTTCGACTGCAACGGAACAAATGTACAGGAGATCCAACTCGTGGCCACGCTACATGCAATGGTCCGCGAGAGAAACATGATTTCATTAAATTTATGCCGCATTATTTGAATGTTTGCCCTTGAGCTTTGTTATTGGTCATGTTGTATGTTAATTTAACAGGATATTGCAGCTGTGTTAAGGTGAAGGGCAACCCAGATGATAAGGGTATTCGTGGTATAAAAACCGTCTTCCCGTTTTGTTTTCAATTAACTGCACTCGTTCCCTTGATGTTAGTGTGTGGTTGTGAAATGAAGAGTCGTATGACTTTGCACAGTTTTGGTGAATTTGGATTATGCAGTGAAATTACTGGCGACCCTATCTTCATTTTGAGGCAGTGCAACCGCATTCCAGGTACATTCGTCGAATTGAAAAAAAATCACTTGTTAAATGTCAGGTGAAATGTTGTTATCAGTAACTGAATCGAGTGACAAGGAACAGGCTCTCGGAATTAGCTCCAGCACTTTCTTGTTGATATCATTGACAGTTTTATTTTTCGGCGCCAGAATAGTTCGTTCGCGTAACCAGCCTAAACTAATCTATCTACTCAGTTGACTGTCGTCATTCAGGGCTTCCTACTACACGCACAGCCATTGTCCATCTAAATGGCTGTGGGTCTGAAGATGACCATGTGATGACCGAAATCGGTTACCTTTCTATAAATGCGATCTAGACTGTTATAATTGTCTTCAAATTTTAAATATTGCTGTGAAACCACCTTGTCCTTGTAACTGTCGTCTATATGTAGGAAATTTGTCCTTACTGGTTGGAGTTTCAGATGAAAAAAGTTTTGTACAGTATTTTGTGGGTTGCCATGTTTCATGCACGGAGAGCTTGTATGTAATGGCATACAAGGACAATGACTCATAAATATCGTAACTATTTTGTGGAGTTCTTCTTAGGATTCAGAAATTTCAGCATTGATGATGATTCCAGAATCAGATTTTCACTCTGCAGCGGAGTGTGCGCTGATATGAAACTTCCTGGCCGAGACTCGGCCTGGCACACTGTTTTAATCTGCCAGGAAGTTTCATATCAGCGAACACTCCGCTGCAGAGTGAAAATCTCATTCTGGAAACATCCCCCAAGCTGTGGCCAAGCCATGTCTCTGCTATATCCTTTCTTTCAGGAGTGCTAGTTCTGCAAGGTTCGCAGGAGAGCTTCTGTAAGGTTTTGAAGGTAGGAGACGAGGTACTGGCAGAAGTAAAGCTGTGAGGACGGGGCGTGAGTCGTGCTTGGGTAGCTCAGCTGGTAGAGCACTTGCCTGAGAAAGGCAAAGTTCCCGAGTTCGAGTCTCGGCCTGGCACACAGTTTTCATCTGCCAGGAAATTTCATGGATGATGGTGTCTGTCTGACAAGGGTTTAGTTTGTCTTGAAGCCAAATTAAAGCTTGGGAAGGTGGGAGTTCTCGTGTCTGTCATTCATTGGAATACGTCTAGTAGGTAACAGCGCAAAATGTTTGATACTTGACGACTGGTTCTAAATATTTTATCCGTTTTTGACGAAATACTTCACCAATAAAAAGTGTCGTTCTTTGACCGCCAGCCCGTATTACAATTCATCTTTTATTTCCCGTCATGAAAATTTTTTTCTTAAATGCGGTAAATAAATCAGATCGACTGTATTTTTTGACGTAGGTCATCGCATTCTGCCCTTATTTGTACAGATGACGTGAACTCCAGGTGAAAGTGGACTGCAAGATGATAAATTTTCCTATTTTCTCCACATTTCCAGTACTCATCAAGGCGTCGCGTAAATGAATGTATTCACTCGAGCGCAACTTCCATTTATTATGGCGAATAAATTAAAATCTGTCTCAGTTTTGGCATACATTTGTGCGATATATTGTTGGTATAGTTTGACAGTTTAGATTGGGTACGTATTCAACTTCTCCAACAATAAGCCAATAGGCATAGAATTCCACCGATGACACTTTTATCTTCCTTTTGACGCCTGTAGTTCGCTTGGCTTGTTATATGTTGAAGTGGTAATCATGTTCACACTCTCAAATTATTAGCCCATGAACCATGGGCCTTGCCGTCGGTAGGGTGGCTCGCATGCCTCAGCGGCATATATATCCTTACTTTACGTTCAATCACAACGGAGAGGTATCTGTTTGGAGGCGAGATACATGTGTGGTTCCTGAAGACGGGCAGCAGTCTTTTCAGTAGTTCCACGAGCTGCAGTCTGGATGATTCACTGATCTGGCGTTGTAACATCAACCAAAGCGGCCTAGCTATGATGGTGCTATGAATGACTGAAAGCAAGGAGAAACTACAGCTGTAATTTTTCCCGAGGGTGTGCAGCATTACTCTATGGCTAAATGATGACATCTTTTTGGATAAGATAGTCCCCCATTTGGAACTCAAGGCGGGGAACGCTCAAGACGGTGACGTCATCAGGAGAAACGTAATTGGCGTTCTGCGGGTCGGAGCGTAGAATGTTAGTCCCTTAGTCGCATAGGTATGTTAAAAAGTTTAAAAAGAAAATGCGTAAGATAAAGTCAGATATACTGGGAATTAGTGAAGTTCGGTGTCAAGAAGAACATGACTTCTCACCAGGTGAAGGTAACTCACACTCTCTCTCTCTCTCTCTCTCTCTCTCTCTCTCTCTCTCTCTGTGTGTGTGTGTGGGAAGGGGAGGCGTCTCTCGCTTGTCAACAACGCTCAGCAACCGGGTACTCACCCTTTCAAGTGCTTACCAAGCCCGACAGCGCTTGACTTCGGTGAACTGACAGGAATCGGTGTAGCCACAGAGGCAACGCCGTTAGTGTTCAGATGAATACAGGATTCTAAGTACAAAATCAAATATCGGTAATTGCTGGCCTAGCTTCAATAATGAATAAGAAACAAGGACTTCCTGTAAGCTACTACGAACAGCAAGTGAAAACAATATTGGAGCCAAGACTCTCAAAGTTAAATCCCACGACAGCATTAAAAGTATATATGCCAAGTAGCTCCGCAGATGATGAACAGATTGAAGAAATGCATGAGGAGCTAAAAGGAATTGTTCAGATAGTTAAGGGGACGAACATATAATTTTAATGTGGGCCTGGAATTTGATAGTATGTTGAGAGGCCAGATAAACGAGTGGTGCCTCCGGATGGGTAGCACCATTTCAGTAGGTGCAGGTACAACAGTCTGGATGACTGACTAATCTGGCCTTGTAAAATCAACCAAAACGGCTTGGTAGTACAAGTGGCTGAAAGCAAGGGGTAACTCCAGCTGTAAGTTTTTTCGAGGATGTGCAGCTCTACTGTATGGTTAGTGGAAGGACAAATAGTAAGTGAGTAGCGACTTGGGGAAAGAAATGGAAGAGGAGTCTGCCTGGTAGATTTTAGTAAGAACGTAGTGTAATCTTCGCAAAGACTTGGTTTAAGAATCGTAAAGGAAGGCTGTATACGTGGAGGATACTTCGAGACACCGGTTTTGAGATCAATTATGTTATGGTAAGACAGAGAGTTTAGGTACAGACTTTATATCGTAAGACATTTCCAGGGGGCAGAGGTGGACTGTGACCACTGTTTATTTCTTCTAAAAGTTTCAAAGCGAGCATTAGCCAATGAATGACTAGAACAGGGAGAAAGGAACAGGATAGGAGACGGATGGGTGGCTATAAGAGGTGATGTAATGAAGGCAGCAGAGGATCAGCTAAGTAGAAAGACCTCCCCAGTAGAAATCCTTTGATCACACAAGAGATACTGAATTTGATTGATGAAAGGAGAAAGTTTAAAAATGCAGGAAATGAAGCAGCTGAAAGGGAATATAAAAGTCTAAAGAATTAAGTTGACAGGAAGTGTAACATGGCTAAGCAGGAATGGCTAGAGGACAAATGCAACGATCTGGGAACTTATTTGTCTAGAGGAAGATAAATTCTGGCCACAGGAAGATTAAAGAGGCCTTTGGAGAAATGAGAAACACCTGTATGAATATGAAGAACTGAGATGGGAAACCAGTCCTAACCAAAGAAGCGAAGGCTGAAAGGCGGAATGAGAATACAAAGAGAGATGAACACGAAAGCACTACTGTAGAAAGGAAGAAGGATGTAAGTGAGAATGAGATGACAAGTGTAATATTGAAAGAAAAATTTGACAGAGCACTGAAAGACCCAAGTTGAAACAAGACAGTGAGATGATGATATGCTATCAGAATTATTGATAGCCTTGGGAGAGCCAGCCATGACAAAATTATTCCGTCTGGTGTGCAAAATGTATGAGATAGGTGAAATACCCTATGACTTCAGAGGAATGTAGTAATGTCAATTCCAATGACAGAAAATGGAGACACGGTTGAAAATTACCAAATAATCACTTTAATGAGTCATGGTTGCAAAATACTTACACGGAGCCCTTACTGAAGAATGGAAAAACTGACAGATGCCGGCCTCGCAATGGACCAGTTCAGATTATGGAGAGATGAAGGAACACGCGAAGCAATACTGACGCTACGGCTTATTTCATAGAATAGGTTTAGGAAGGCAAACCTACGTTTGTAACATTTGTAGACACAGAGTTTTGACAATGTTGACTGTAATATTCTGTTTGAAAATTTTGGAGATAGCAGGTGTAAAACACAGGGAGCGAAAGGCTACTTACAACTTGTTAAGAAACCAGACTGCAGTTATGAGTTGAGGGCCATCAAAGGGGAGCAGTGGAAGATAGGAATGAGGCAGGGTTGTGGTCTATCCCCGATGTTATCGAATCTCTATACTGAGGAAGCAGTAAAGGAAACCAAAGGAAAACCTTGAGTAGGAATAAAAATTCATGGAGAAGATATAAAATTTTTGTGATTTGCCAATGAGATTTTAATTCTTTCAAAGCAGCAAAGGACTTGGAAGACCTGATAAACAGAATGGACAATTTCTTGAAACGAGAATACAAGTATCAGCAAAACAAGATTAATGGAATGTAGTCAAATTCAATCAGGTGATGCCATGATAATTAGATTAGGAAGTAAAGTAGTAGATGAGTTTTGATACATGGATGGTAAAATACTGGTGATGACTGAAATAGAGAGAATGTATGATGGAGACCGGCAATGGCAAGAAAGGTGTTTCTGAAGAAGAGAAAATCGTAAACATCGAATGTAGATTTGTCTTTAGAAGATTTTTCTGATTGTTTCTCTCTTGAAAACAGCCATGCATAGAAGCGAAACGTGGACCATAATTAGCTTAAGCAAGGAGATAATAGAAGCTATGTAACTAATGAGGAGGTACTGACTAGAATTACGGAAAACGAAATTTGTGGCACAACCTGACTAGAAGGGATCAGTTGGTACAATACATTCTGAGATATCAAGGGATCAGAAATTTACTATTGCAGGGAAGTGTGTGTGTGTGTGTGTGTGTGTGTGTGTGTGTGTGTGTGTGTGTGTGTGTGTGTGTATGTGTGTGTGTGTATGTGTGTGTGAGTGTGGAGAGTAACAATCGTCGAGGCAGTCAAAAAGATGACTACAGTATTTAAGTAACAGTAATTATTTGGTGATGTTGAGGTTTTCACATAAGCGAATACCATGAAGAGCTGCAACAAACCAGTCTTCGGACTGAAGACCACAAGAACACCACTGAAATATATCATAATTACGATGGTTCAGCAACGCTTCGCAGTTCATTGCTGCGGCGTTGATAATAAGATCGCGATGGCTGTATTCGCTGTCTACAAATACTACTGCTACTGCATTAACCTGATGTCCATCAAACTCTTTGTTCATGTCCACCTGCTCGTTGTTTATCAACAACAATGATAATCTTATAGTTACGTGCAACCATTCATTGTAGAGAAGTCTTGAATATGTTGATTAGGTGATTCGATCGTTATTCATTTGTTAGTTAAGAGTATTTTTATCTTTGAGTTTATCTGGGATTCTTTCTTGGTGTCTCTGGTCTCTGGTGGTCATCGGTAAAGTATGATTGACAAACAGGTAACTACACATCGTTATTAATGTCTGAATGACGAAACTACGCAAGCATAGTATTTTGCCGGACGAAGAAACACTAAACACAATGTCAAATGTACGGTAATGTTCGTGAGTCGTAGAGGATATCGTTTATCGTTGGAGTATTTATTGGTCCTTATTTTGCGGGCTTTTGTTAGCCACACTCACTCACTGTCACGCCCCGCGACCAAACTCCCTTACTAACAGCCGTACACCAAGGGTTGTCTATCACCACCACCAAGAAAAAGTCTCTCAGTTCGTACACACGTAAGCCTTTCATGTATAAATATAGATTAAGTGTGATTATTAATTTCAGCTGACTAAGCATTCATCTTCGAACACTAGTGGTAAAATAAGAGTTATTTCACAGTGTACTGGCAAACTCAAACTCTATAATGTCTGTGTAGCTTGGTTCATGTCTGCATGTGTGACACTTTCAATACGAAACTGAATAATCAGGAATTTAAAACGTACTATTTCAAAACTATGCTTGGATGGTGGTCAGTCATAATACGAATGCGATATAGACAGTAAATGTTTTCTAGATTTTTCTTTTTTAATTATGAAAAAAGAATAACTGAAAAGACGATCTGAAAGTATATAAACAGTGATGCAGTGATGTATATGGAGTGAAAATCTACAGCTGTGTTAGAGGATTTTGCCCCCATATCAGTAAGCTTCTATTGAATGAATGTGTAACCTCTGGAGGCATAATTCACTTTCCATTATTTCATTCAGATACATAAGACATTAACAGTACGTAGCATGCACCGTCTAATCTAAAGATACCTTGAACGAATTTCCATAAGTGACGTCATTACTACCAGTTCTCAGGAACAGGAAGAATATCATAAGTAACTAGAATGACAGTTAGTTACCTCCTTTACATAATATCCACTTTAGGGTAATCAGGTGCGTCTCTTGCACATTTAATTTTGGAGAAATTGTTGTAAGTCACGCAATGTAACGAGTAGATGTTCGTGTTCATCTTTTGCCTGTGTTCTGGAGTATATCGGGGGTTCACGACGGCGACCTCCTCTGAAACTGATAGGGTGCTAACAGGCCACCTGTCTCATTTGGCCATTGCGTGACCTATTGGGTGCGCTTTTTTTTCGTTGAGGCGCACGGAAGACAGAAAGACAGAGAGTAAGAAATCTGTCGTCACTTTGGATTTTGGCTTGACGTAGACCACAGATAACTATGCTGCTTCTCTCCGACGCTTGGTTTGAACAGGAGTTAAGATGATGTAGTTTCATTCAGGCATCAGCTGACTTTTCAATTCTTTACGGTAGTATTTCACTTTAATAGTACGGCACTATTAATTTTTGGCGATTGTATTATGATTTTTACATCCGTTGGTAAATGTGTCTTTGTGAAGGCGTTCTACGTGATTCGGTGAGCTTCTAGAGTCTTTCTGTTATAGGGCTGACGCAATGCTTCACACTCGGGGTTTGCAACGAATTGATGTTTATATCTCATCTTACAGTGATCTGAGCGTTACGCGGCGGACGTTCAACAAGTAATGCAGCATCTTTCCTTTTCTGGAAGCAGGTTCGTTGTATGCAGAATTTCAGTATACCGTATTATTCCCCACTCTTTTGGCTATAAAACACTAATTTTCAACATACCGTTCGATACGACAGCATTTCGCTAACTTACTGGCACGTCCTGTAGGCCTGCATGGTACCACTCTACTGGTCGACGTCGGAGCCAACATTTTGCTGCATCAGTAACCTCCTATTCATCCTCGTATAACTTCCTGCGGAGTGAATCTTTCATTGGGCGGGGCACGGGTTGTTGGGGGCGGGGGGATAAGGAAAAACAGTCCAATGAAGTTTTGTGAGATTCTCTCGGGTACCCATTCTTGTCTGCTGCCTTGCATTGTTATGGAGAAGGCGATGAAGACGCTGAAGATCTCTCGTCACTTTTCTGAGAGTAGCACAACGCTCTTCTCAGATGATCGTCGCGCCATGAGGGAGGACATCAAATAGAATAAACCCTTCAGAGGCCCAGAAGGACGTTACTATGACCTTACCGGCTGAGAGCGTGGCTTTGAATTTTTTATCATTGGAGGAGAATTGGTGTGGGGTTACTCCACGGGTGGCCGTTTTGTTTCCGGTTCTAAGTCGTGAACCATGTTCCATCGCCAGTGAAGACGTTCGACAAAAAGTGTACTATCACCCTCGTAACGCACAAGCAATACCGCACAGTGGCCCTTTCGTTGCTTTTTTGTTTTAGGCGGAAATGAACTCAGTAAACCAGCACCTTTCAGTACCCCAAGTGATGCTTGAGTGCGTCAACACTACCAACAGAGACGTTCAGTTGTGCAGCGACGTGTGTGGTTGTGAACCGTCTATTACCTCGAATGGGTGTTCGCACATTCCAACACTGCAGGAGTCAGAGCTGTGCGCGGCCGGCCGGCGCGCGGGAGATGGGACAGGTTTGAGCGACCTTCTTGCGATGACAGTCGCCTCTCAACGAGTCACCGTGCTCTTGCCAACTCTCTGTAAACACTTTGCAAGCACCTAGAAGTATCTGAGATTCTTTGGTGTACAGCAAAAAAAAAAAAAAAAAAAAAAAAAAAAAACTTAATGACAGCTCTATACTAGGAACGTACATCCATTAAAGACGCCAAGTTCAAGACTACTTATACAGCCGCCTTGACTTTTGGATGCAACAGAACAGCGAGGTTAGTGGTCCCATCAGATAAGAGAGTAATGGGGATGGAAGTCGTCCGTGCCCTTTCAAAGGAACCATCCCGGGATTTGTCTGAAGCGATTTAGGGAAATCACGGAAAAAATAAATCAGAAAGGCCGGACGCGGGTTTGAAGCGTCATTCCCCCTGAATGCTAGTCCAGTGAGCTAACCACTGCACCATCTCGCTCCGTCTAGGGGCTGAAGCGGAGGCCGCACGGGGTAGCCGCGCAGTCTCAGGCGTCTTCTCATGGTCCTCGCGGCTCCCCGTCGGAGGTTCGAGTCCCCCTCGGGCATGGATGTGTGTGTCGTCCTTAGAGTAGGTTAGTTAAAGTTAGATTAAATGGTGTGTAGACTTAGGGACCGATGACCTGAGCGGTTTTGTCCCATAAGACCTTACCACAAATTTCCAGTTTTGCTGAAGCGAGATATTCGACGAGGTTCCACAACAACTTTCGCTCTTTTTTCAACTGAAAATGGCACACGAAAAAAAATATGGTTTCGTTATTTATTCAACGTCCGTCTAATTTTTTTCGGGTACTAGATTCTTCTCTGCTGTGGAGCCACATGTGTAGAGATGGGAGTTTTTCAAAGTTCTGGCGACTTTTTGACAGTTTTCCATGTCTCTTTGTATGGTATGTCATCACTCCCTTGCTGTTAAAGAGACTTCTGTTTTCATTAACTAACTTTGTGTGGTACCTTACTCGATTTATTTCATGATCTTTCGTTTGATTTCTTCGTTCAGCTGGAGCACGTGCAACAAGCCACATTCTCGTTCAAAAAATCCTGTAGAGATCATCTTGTTTGTGACGCAAACATTTTCAAAATCCGTATAGTGGCTACAGAAATTACTGACAAGAACTGAGAGGTGATTGATTGTCAGCGCGATTTTCATTCTCAATATTACGTTCGTTGACCGAAGTGATTACTCATTACAATACCCGTTGCGAGATACCAACATCTCTTGCATCCATCGATGCCTGTCCTGTACTCACAGCACGGTCTATGCAAGTATTTCTGTGCTACAGATGAAATTGAATTAGTGTGACCAATGTAGAAAAAATTTGTCTCAATCCCTCTCAACCTGCTACTCATTCGCAATTATTTTAAAATCTGTTTAATGCAAATTAAATGCTGTCCATGTGTATAGTTACTCTATTTGAATATAAGTGTTATTTACTTGTAATCTTACGTAAGAATCATAACCAATAAATTACGGGATGAATTGGATCTTCTTTAACATGGAATCTGTTTAGGTCATCCCTTCCCTGATATGTATTTATTTTGCAAAGCCGGCACTATTTGCACTAGTACCAACGTCCTTTTTTGTCCGTAGCGCAAAAAAGACTTTGAAATACGTAGTCGACTGAGTGCGAAGCGTTCTGACAGGAGGGAGGTCCACCCAACACCTGATATTGAAGAAGACAAGTTTCTTCAGCTGAAGCGCAGCATCTTGCACCACTTCGATTTGATATTTTCGGTTAATGAATTACCTATAATCACTATAGACCCTTTCAGTAAGCTACTTCATCCTCCCCCTGCGAGTTCGGGGGCTACAACAGGCCCTAAGCATTCCTGCCTGTCATAAGAGGCGACTGAAACGAGTCTCACACTTTTCGGCTGTATGAATTCAGGTCCTACTCTATAGTTTGACGTGCCACTTTCAAAATTCTACGGTAATGCGGGCCATTTGGGGAACGACGCCGTAAGTGGTGCCCTTAGATTCGATCTCCTGAATCTCTTGTCCACCTGCGATTCAATTGTTTGTGCGAGGACACTTTCCGTTGTGTCCTGTCCTCTTTTGCCCCCATGACATTATTGGATTTTGCTGCGCCCAATACCCCAACATCGTAGCTAGTCCGTTGTGATGGGGCCATCACCATTTGGTGGTAGCCTTCTGACAAGACAGGTGTCGCACTGCTGATGCCTGAGCTGTAAAATCACCACGTATGCCAAGGAATAGAGGCTTGTCTTCCTGGGGCATCAGGACTCCCGGAAACGGCCATCATGTCAGATTGCCTCTGCTATGGCTGGGTGGCGCCCGTGGGGAGAGTCTGTGATCGGAGTGAGTGGCATCAGGGCGGATAACGAGCAACGAAGCGGACGAAGTCATCTCTTGCTGGTGACAGTACGGCACCAGCAGTCTCTAAGAAGGGCAAGATCGAATACAATACTGACAGGTATGACCCTAAATCGTTTCTCTCCCTCGCTGCACAATTGGAGGAACATAGGGCTACAGAACGCAGAGAGCCATAATCACCTCGGTTTTTAGTATGTAACATAAATGATGGGGACTTCTTTCTCCCTACGAAGTCTGAATGTTTTGTTGAACATCTTGAGGATAAGTTTGGAGAAGTGACAGAGCTGTCCAAGATGCGAAACGGCGCTGTATTGATCCAGACAATATCCCCAGCCAAATCTCGAGCGTTATTCGCCTGTGACAAGTTGAGTGATATTCCTGTTTCCGTCACTCCCTATAAAAGCCTCAACATGGTCCAGGAGATCATTTTCCAACGCGATCTCCTCTTGCAGTCTGACGACAAACTCCGCACCAATTTAGAACGGCGGGGTGTTCATTTCATACGGCGCGTTTACAGGGGACCCAAAGACAACTGGGTTGCTACCGGTGCCTTCATCTTGGTCTCTGAGTGAGATTCATTTTCTGAAAATATCAAGTTCATGATTTACCGATGTGATGTTAAACCATACGTCCCACCCCCTATGCGGTGCTTTAAGTGCTGGAAGTTCGGCACATGTCTTCCCGCTGTAATTCCAGAGCCTCATGTCGAGACTGCATACGTCCCACCCCCTATGCGGTGCTTTAAGTGCTGGAGATTCGGGCACATGTCTTCCCACTGTAATTCCAGAGCCCCATGTCGAGACTGCAGACGTACACTGCACCCAGGTACTCCATGTGCGCCTCCTGCCACTTGTATCAACTGTGCAGAGCACCTGCCCCCCTTCCCTTGCTTGCTAGACTGCCCAGTACTGCTAAAGGAGCGGAAAATCATGGAGCAAACCCTAGACCGGTTGACTTACACAGAGACTAAACGTAAATTTGAAAGATTACATCCCATTTGGTTGACGTCGACATATGCTGCAGCTACGTTACCATCACTGTCCCAAGTGCCAGTGGTTCCTCAATCTGTGTCACGAACAGTTGGACCTCTGGGCCACCAGAATACCCCCATGTGGGTAGGGGGCAAATCTTCCTCCATTGGTCCCAAAGGACCTACTTCGGGAGCGAGGCCTCCAAACGCAGGGGAAATCGGTCCCCACCCCCACACCAGAGAAGCAACGGCCTCCTCTGTTCATGTCGTATGGAAGGGGTCCCTTAGGACCTTGTCTCCCAAAGTCGCCACTAATGCCACAGTGGACACTCTCTAGTGGCTCAAGGAGACAAAAGCTGCTAGACGTAGAGCTTCACGGTCTTTCTGAGTTCCTGAAGCTACTTCAGGGAAGTCCTGCCAGCAAGCCCCTAAAGAAAAGCGAGAGGGCAAGCAAACAAAAAAATCCGCTAAGGAAAAGCAGCCTCCGGTGGCTTCAACACCACCAATCCCTATCAGTTCTGCATCTGAAGATGCAGTGGAGATCTTAGCGTCCCCTGTGGACCTGGATCTCACTGATGTCTCATCCACCATAGAAATGGCCACACATAAACAATCGGTGGCAGCAAGTTACCCTTGGCATAACCTGCCTCTTTGCACGCTTCATGCCTTCCCAGCCTCACGATAACGTCATCCTCCAATTGAATTGCGGTCGTTTTTGCCACCAACTGGCTGAGCTATGGCAACTCTTAAACTTTACACCTGCTTTCTTCATTGCCCTCCAGGAATCCTGGTTCTTGGCAATGTGGACCCCTGCCCTCCACAGCTATAGGGGATATTACAAGAACCATACTGACTATAATAGAATGTCAGGTGGAGTTGGTGTCTATGCCCTGAACTCAGTATGCAGTGAACCTGTGCCCCTTCAAACCCTCTTGAAGCTGTGGCTGTCAAGATAAGGACGACACGGGAAATAACGGTATGCAACGTACATCTTTCTCCAGGTGGTGCAGCACCCCTGAACTCATTGGCTGCACTGATTGACCAACTCCCTAAACCTTTCCTGCTTTTGGGAGATTTTCACACTTATAACCCCTCGTGGGGTGGTATCGTGCTTACTGGCAGTGGCAGAGATGTCGAAAATTTACTGTTAAAACGCGACCTCTGCCTCTTTAAATACAGGTGCCCCACACATTTCGGTGTGGCACATAACACATATTCAGCCATTGATCTCTCGGTTTGCAGTCCTGGTCTTCTCCCACCTATCCCCTGGAGAGCACATCATGACCTGTGTAGTAGTGACCATTCCCAATCTTCCTGCCACTGCCCTGGCGTCAGGTCCACTGACGCGTGCCGAGATGGGTTTTAAACAAGGCAGACTGGAACGCTTCCACCTCTGCTGTCACCGACGAATCTCCCCCGCATGGTAACATCGATGTGATGGTTGAGAAGGTAACCACAACGATCGTTTCTGCGGCGGAAAGCGCGATCTCTCGTTCTTTAGGGTGCCCCCGGCGAAAGACAGTCCTTTGGGGGTCGCCGAAAGTTGTTGAGCCAATTAAGGAGCATCGGCGAGCTCTACGGCGGCATAAGCGGCACCCTTCCCTGGAGCACCTGATAGCCTTTAAACGACTCCGTGCCTGCGTTCGCCAGCTTGTCAAAAGAATGAAACAGGACTGTTGGGACAGATACGTCTTGATCATTGGGTGCCATACGTCATCTTCCCAAGTCTGGCCAAAGACCAAACGATATTTTGGGTCGGTGTTCTCTACCGAAGCAAACGCGATTGCCGAGCACTATACTTAGCACTATGCTTGGCCTCTGCGTCGGAGAATTACTCCAGAGCTTTTCGCACTCTCAAACGGCGGATGGAAAGGGAGGTCCTCTCGCTCACTACACGCCACAGTGAATCCCATAATGCCCCTTTTACAGAGTGGGAGCTCCTCAGTGACCTTGCACATTGCCCCAACACAGCTCCTGGGCCAGATCGGATCCACAGTCAGATGATTAAACATCTGTCGTCTGACTACAAGCGACACCTCCTCATCATCTTCAACCGAATCTGGTGCGATGGCGTCTTTCCATCGCACTGGCGGGAGAACATCAACATACCAGTGCTCAATCCCGGCAAAAACTCGCTTGATGTGGATAGCTATCGGCCCGTCAACCTGCCTACTTTCTATGTAACCTGCTGGTACGTTTGGTGTGTCGGCGGTTGGGTTGGGTCCTGAAGTAACATGGCCTACTGGCTCAGTGCCAGGCAGTTTCCGTCTAGCTCGCTCAACCACTGATATATTTTGTATCCCTCGAGTCTGCCACCCGAACAGCCTGTTCCAGACGCTGACACCTTGTTACCGTCTTTTTTGATTCACGAAAATCGTATGACACCACCTGACGACCTCATATCCTTGCCACATTATACGACTGGAGCCTCCATGGCACGCTCCCGATTTTTATCTAGCATTTCCTGTCGTTTCTTGCATTCTGTGTTCAAGTTGGTGCCTCCGATAGTCACACCCTCCTGGCTATGTGGATGACTTCTGCATTTCGTACTGCTCCACCAGTACTGGTGTTGCTAAGCGGCGCCTACGGGGAGCCATCTACAAGGAATAGTTATAGGCTCTAGCTCATGGCTTCCAATCTCGGCCACAGAGTCGTGTGCCACGCATTTCTGTCGGCGTCGTACCGTTCATCCGGAATCAGAGGTTTACCTTACTAAAGACCCCCTCACTGTAGTGGAGACATATCGATTCTTAAGACTGTTTCTCGACGCCTGATTGACTTGGATTCCTCACCTTCGTCACCTTAAGCGGAAGTGCTGGCAGCAGGTCAATGCCCCCGCTGCCTGAGCAACACCAACTGGGGTGCAGATTGCCCTACGCTGCTGCAGCTCTACAGAGTCATTGTTCAATCCCGCCTTGACTGTGGGAGTCTCGTTCATGGTTTGGCGTTGCGTTTACTCGACCCAGTGCACCACTGTGGCGTTCTATGGGAGCTTTTAGGACGGGTCTGGTGACCAGCGTTCTGGCGGAGGCTGGAGTCCGTCCATTGCAGGTCAGATGTGCGCAAGTGCTCGCCAGTTACATTGCCCATGTTCGCAGTTCTCCAGTGCATCCTAATTGCGGTCTGCGTTTCCCACCCATGGCGGTTCATCTCCCGCTCCCGCATCGGAAGCCCAGGTCAGGGCTTACAATTGCAGTTTGCGTCCGATCACTTCTATCTTAAGTAGAGTCCTTGCGGGTCAGGGATTTTCTCTGCCTCGTGATGACTGGGAGTTGTGTGATGTCCTTAGGTTAGGTTTAAGTAGTTCTAAGTTCTAGGGGACTAATGACCATAGATGTTAAGTCCCATAGTGCTCAGAGCCATTTGAACCATTTTTAGAGTCCTTGCCTTTACTACCAATACTCGAGGTCCATATGCGTACACCTCCATAGTGTACACCTAGACAGCGGCTTCGTCTGGACCTTTCACATGGCCCAAGGACTCATTTCACCCCACGTGTCTCCGTTGTCGCTTCATCTCGTTTCTTGACTTGTACCGTGGCCATGAAGTTGTTTACACCGACGGCTCGATGACTGATGCTCACGTCAGCTTCGTGTATGCCCATGGAGGACATACTGAACAGCATTCCTTGCCCGTTGGTTGCAGTGTATTCATCCTTTGGTAGCGACCATCCAGGAATCCATGCATCCTCTGGAACAGCCCAGACGTTCAGTGGTGTTAGTGTGGACCCCAGGACACGTCGGAAACATAGGCAACGAACTTGTTGACGGTCTGGGTAAACAGGCCACACGGAAACCACTTATGGAGTTCGGCATTCAAGTAACTGACCTGCATTCGTTTTTACGCCGCCCGGTTTTACGGCTTTGGGAGAAGGAATGGCATAATCTCAGGACGCACAGTAAACTGCGTACCATTAAGGAGACTACCAATATGTGGCAGTCCTCCATGCGGGCCTCTCGCAGCCACTCGCAGCCACTCACTCACTATATTGACGGGCCTGCCTTGGCTCGAGGTAACGGAGTTTAAACTGTTTCAGCTGTTCCTCCTGAAGTCCTCTCTGTAGGGTATGTTTTTCTTCTCGTGTTGGTCTGGTCTCTGGTTTCTGTGAATTCAGGAACTTATCTGCCGGCTGATTCCGGTGGCTTCTTGTTGTTCTTCTTCTTCTTACTGCTTCCTGGCTGCCCGAATTCTATTTTCTTCAGGCGGGAGTAGTCCACTGGCGCCGTCTGTGTCTGAATGTACTTGACTGCTTGCTCATTCATGTACAGCCAGTCCTCGTCCGTGAAGATCGGGTTCTTGTTTATGAGCTCCAGATCTGCACGCCTGACGAGTTCCCTCCCATGCAGCTTCTGGTTCAAGGTTTCGCACCCCAGTGGAAAGGATGAGGTTTGTGAGGAAGGGGAGGGATGTTGTCTACCGTAAAAGGGTAAGGATGATGATGATGGGGTTAGCTACCATCGCGCAGGGAATCGGCGATCTTGGTGAGCACCTCCCTCACACAGTTCTTGTTGGGGAGGGGGAGGCACTCGAACGGCTCGTCTTCTTCTTCTCCCTCGGTCTCCATCACAACTTCCTGTGTCGTCTGCGTTTCCGCAGATACAGGAGTGACGACTGCTTCCGAGGGTGCCGTCTCCTTGTTGTCGGTGGGTTTCCCCGACTGTATGACCACCTCCCTAGCAACCTGCGTTGCCGCGACGGCCAGGGAGGCGGTCGTTTGTGTTGCCGCGTCTACCCCCGTACTGGTGGGGTCGGTGCCACGTCCGGCGTCGTACGGGACGCGAGGTACAAGGCGACCCTTAGTTGAGTCACCTCCTGACGCGTCTCTTCGAGTTCTGCTCTCAGGGCCGCTCTCTCCTCCCCCATGGCGGATTTGAGCGTGGTGATTGCGTCCACGTTGGCTTCCCGCAGTGCTTGGTGGAAGGCGTCCACGTCGTCTTGGAGGCGCAGCCCGCTTCCCCTACTAACGTAGGAGGGCGGGGTGTCTAACTTTTCTTCCTGTTGGGGCACCTCGTCGTGTGTGGTGGTCAACTTCCGCTGCTTCCATGTTTTCAGATAGCTGCAGCTGCGCGCGTTTGCGGCGTGCGAGCCACCGCAATTTAGGCACAGCGCGGCAGTACCCCTTGGTTTGGTGCAGTTGCGCGTGTCGTGAGGTTTCCCGCACTTAACACACGCAACCACACTGTCGTATTCCTTGGCTATGTGTCAAAGCTTTTGACACTTTTTTTTTGGTCATCAGTCTACTGACTGGTGTGATGCGGTCCGCCACGAATTCCGTTCCTGTGCTAACCTCTTCAACTCAGAGTAGCACTTGCAACCTACGTCCTCAATAATTTGCTTGACGTATTCCAATCTCTGTCTTCCTTTACAGTTTTTGTCCTCTACAGCTCCCTCTAGTACCACGGAAGTCATTCCCTCATGTCTTAGCAGATGTCCTATCATCCTGTCCCTTCTCCTTATCAGTGTTTTCCACATATTCCTTTCCTCTCCGATTATGCGTAGAACCTGCTCATTCCTTACCTTATCAGTCCACCTCATTTTCAACATTCGTCTATAGCACCACATCTCAAATGCTTCGATTCTCTTCTGTTCCGGTTTTCCCACAGTCCATGTTTCACTACCATACGATGCTGTACTCCAGACGTACATCCTCAGAAATTTCTTCCTCAAATTAAGGCCGGTATTTGATATTAGTAGACTTCTCTTGGCCAGATATGCCTTTTTTGCCATAGCGAGTCTGCTTTTGATGTCCTCCTTGCCTCGTCCGATTTCTCCGATTTACTCTCAAACCATACCGCGTGCTCATTAGACTGTTCATTTCGTTCAGCCGATCATTTAATTCTTCTTCACTTTCACTCAGGATAGCAATGTCATCAGCGAATCGTATCATTGATATCCTTTCACCGTGTGTATTTATTCCACTCCTGAACCTTTCTTTTATTTCCATCATTGCTTCCTCGATGTACAGATTGAAGAGTAGGGGTGAAAGGCTACAGCCTTGTCTTATACCCTTCTTAATACGAGCACTTCGTTCTTGATCGTCCACTCTTATTATTCCCTCTTGGATGTTGTAAATATTGTATATGACCCGTCTCTTCCTATAGCTTACCCCTACTTTTTTCAGAATTTCGAACAACTTGCACCATTTTATATTGTCGAACGCTTTTTCCAGGTCGACAAATCCTATGAAAGTGTCTTGATTTTTCTTTAGCCTTGCTTCCGTTAATAGCCGTAACGTCAGAATTGCCTCTCTCGTCCCTTTACTTTCCGTAAAGCCAAACTGATCGTCACCTAGCGCATTCTCAATTTTCTTTTCCATTCTTCTGTATATTATTCTTGTAAGCAGCTTCGATGCATGAGCTGTTAAGCTGATTGTGCGATAATTCTTGCACTTGTCAGCTCTTGCCGTCTTCGGAATTGTGTGGATGATGCTTTTCCGAAAGTCAGATGGTATGTCGCCAGACTCATATATTCTACACACCAACGTGAATAGTTGTTTTGTTGCCATTTATCCCAATGATTTTAGAAATTCTGATGGAATGTTATCTATCCCTTCGGCCTTATTTGACCGTAAGTCCTCCAAAGCTCTTTACAATTCCGATTCTAATACTGGATCCCCTATCTCTTCTAAATCGACTCCTGTTTCTTCTTCTATCACATCAGACAAATCATCACCCTCGTAGAGGCTTTCAATGTATTCTTTCCACCTATCTGCTCTCCCCTCTGCATTTAACAGTGGAATTCCCGTTGCACTCTTAATGTTACCACCGTTGCTTTTAATGTCACCAAAGGTTGTTTTGACTTTCCTGTATGCTGAGTCTGTCCTTCCGACAATCATATCTTTTGCAATGTCTTCACATTTTTCCTGCAGCCAATTCGTCTTAGCTTCCCTGCACTTCCTATTTATTTCATTCCTCAGTGATTTGTATTTCTGTATTCCTCATTTTCCCGAAACATGTTTGTACTTCCTCCTCTCATCAATCAACTGAAGTATTTCCTCTGTTACCCATGGTTTCTTCGCAGCTACGTTCATTGTACCTATGTTTTCCTTCCCAACTTCTGTGATGGCCCTTTTTAGAGATGTCCATTCCTCTTGAACTGTACTGCCTACTGCGTTATTCCTTATTGCTGTATCTATAGCGTTAGAGAACTTCAAACGTATCTCGTCATTCCTTAGTACTTCCGTATCCCACTTCTTTGCGTATTGATTCTTCCTGACTAATGTCTTGAACTTCAGCCTATTCTTCATCACTAATATATTTTGATCTGAGTCTATATCTGCTCCTGGGTGCGCCTTACAATCCAGTATCTGATTTCGGAATCTCTGTCCGACCATGATGTAATCTAATAGAAATCTTCCCGTATCTCCCGGCCTTTTCCAAGTATACCTCCTCCTCTTGTGATTCTTGAACAGGGTATTCGCTATTACTAGCTGAAACTTGTTACAGAACTCAATTAGTCTTTCTCCTCTTTCATTCCTTGTCCCAAGCCCACATTCTCCTGTAACCTTTTCTTCTACTCCTTCCCCTACAACTGCATTCCAGTCGCCCGTGACTATTAGATTGTCGTCCCCCTTTACATACTGCATTACCCTTTCAATATCCTCATACACTTGCGACGTCGACATGTATGCCTGAACTATGGTTGTCGGTGTTGGTCTGCTGTTTATTCTGATTAGAACAACCCGGTCATTGAACTGTTCACAGCAACACACCCTCTGCCCTACCTTCCTATTCATAATGAATCCTACAACTGTAATACCATTTTCTGCTGCTGTTGATATTACCCGATACTCATCTGGCCAGAAATCCTTGTCGTCCTTCCACTTCACTTCACTGACCCCTACTATATCTAGATTGATCCTTTGCATTTCCCTTTTCAGATTTTCTAGTTTCCCTACCACGTTCAAGCTTCTGACATTCCACGCCCCGACTCTTAGAACGGTATCCTTTTGTTGATTATTCAATCTTTTTCTCATGGTAACCTCCCCCTTGGCAGTCCCCTCCCGGAGATCCGAATGGGGGACTATTCCGGAATCTTTTGCCAATGGAGAGATCATCATGACACTTCTTCAATTACAGGCCACATGTCCTGTGGATACACGTTACGTGTCTTTAATGCAGTGGTTTCCATTGCCTTCTGCAGCCTCATGTCGTTGATCATTGCTGATTCTTCCGCCTTTATGGGCAGAATGAGGCTGACTTCTTATGCCGGAGGTCTTCGGCCGCCAATGCTGATTATTTATCAAAAATTAGGCAGTAGGAGGGGATCGAACCCGGGACCGAAAACGTTTTGATTATGAATCAAAGACGCTACCCCCTTTTTCTTAACCTCAATTTGTTCGGTTTTATTCGTTGTGTCTGCTCGGGGCGGACGCCGTGAGACATCCATTTATATTCGTTGTTGATCGATTGACTCAGTTTTTTTATTACAGAGGGCACGTACCCTTTGACCGAAACCCCTAGACCACAGGTTGCCTTGACACCTACAGCACTGTAATTGTGCCACAGGCTTCCGCTTCTTCTTCTTGTTGCCGCAACCGTTGCTCCCGACTGCGTTTAACAGGAGCTCCACAGCGGCAGCAATCTTGCCACATCCTCCATTCCGGCTTCTCGGCGTGGCGTTGGGCTAGTGGCGTTGGCGTGCGCGACCTACGGTAACGAAGTGAGCCGAAGCGAGTCGAGCAGCGGAGTGCCGCGTTCGTGCGTGCGTCGCGTGTCATGGCCAGCCAGCCATGGTAATCTGTTTTGTCGTTTTAATCTTTTCTACCTGTTTCTTGTGGTTCTGTGGTTTCGTTGTCCCCTTTTGTCCATTTAAGTGTTTGTTTCTCTCCTGTCTTTCTTGTGGTTTTCCCTTTCTCTCCGTTTTGTGTTGTTAGTCGCGCTTGTTTTATTCTCACACTTGGGACATAGTTTTATTCGGAACAAGGGACCGACGATCTAACAGATTTGTCCCCTTCCCTGCCCCCCTCCCCTCTTTCTACATCTACATGGTTACTCTGCAATTCACCCTTAAGTGCCTGGCAGAGGGTTCATCGAATCATTTTCATACTACTTCTCAACCATTTCAGTCTCGAATGGCGCCGGGGAAAAAGGAACGCCTAAATATTTCCGTTCGAGTTCTGATTTCACTTATATTATTATGATGATCATTTCTCCCAACGTAGGTGGGTGTCAACAATATATTTACGCATTCGGAAGAGAAAGTTGGTGATTGAAATTTCGTAAGTTGATTTCGCCGCAAAGAAAACCACCTTTGTTTCAGTGACTCCCACCCCAACTTGCATATCATATCACTAACACTCTCACCGCTATTGCGCGATGACACGAAACGAGCTGCCCTTATTTGTACTTTTTCGATGTTCTCCGTCAATCCTACCTGGTAAGGATCCCATACCGCGCAGCACTATTCCAGCATAGGACGGACATGTGTAATGTAGGCTGTCCCTTTATTGGGTTTGTCGCATTTTCTAAGCGTTTTGCCAACAAAGCGCAGTCTGCAGTCTTTGTCGCCTTCCCCCCAATATTACCTATGTGGTCTTCCCAATTTAAGTTGCTCGTAAATGTAATTCCTAGATATTTAGTCGAACTGACAGCCCTTAGATTTGTGCGATTTATCGTATACCCAAAATTTATCGGATTGCTTTTAGTATCCATGTGGATATCCTCGCACTTTTCTTTGCTTAGTGCTAATTACCACTTTTCGCACCACACAGAAATTCTCTCTACGTCATTTTGTAATTGGAATTGATCGTCTGATAATTTTACAAGACGGTAAATTACAGCGTCATCTGCAAACAGTCCAAGGGGGCTGCTCAGATGATCACGTAGATCATTTATATAAATCTGGAACAACAGAGGGCTTATGACACTACCTCGCGGAACGCCAGATATCACTTCTGCTCTACTCGATGATTTACCGTCTATCACTACGAACTGTGATCTCTCTTAGAGGAAATCACGAATCCAGTCACACAACTGAGACGATACTCCATATGCACGCAATTTGATTAATAGTTACTTGTCAGGAACGATATCAATAGCCTTCTGCAAATCTAGAAATATGGAATCGATCTGAGATCCCTTGTCGACAGCACTCATGACTTCATGGGAATAAAGAGCTTGCTGTGTACCACAACAACGATATTTTCTGAATCCGTGTTGGTTGTGTATCAATAAGTCATTTTCTTCAAGGTGATTCATAATGTTCGAGTACAGTATATGCTCCAAAATCCTACTGTAAATTGGGGTCAGTGATGTGGGTCTGTAACTCAATGGGTTACTCCTATTTCCTTTCTTGAATATTGGTGCGACCTGTGCTACTTTCCAGTCTTTAGGAACTGACATTTCGTCAAGTGAGCGGTTGTATATGATTGCTAAGAAAGGCGCTATTGTGTCTGCATACTCTGAGATGAACCTGATTGGTATGCCATCTGGACCTAAAGACTTGCCTTTCTTAACTGATCTGAGATGTTTCGCAACACCTAAGATATCTCCATTTTTGTCACTCACGCTAACAGCTGTTCTGGTTTCAAATTCTGGAATATTTACTTCATCTTCTTTCGTGAAGGAATTACGGAAAACTGTATTTAGTAGCTCCACTATAGTGGCACCATCATCGGTAACATATCCATCGCCTTCGCGCAGTGACGGTATTGACTGTTTTTTTGCCGCCGGTGTACTTCACATACGACCAGAATCTCCTTAGGTTTTCTACCATATTTTGAGACCATATTTCATTCTGGAAACTATTAAAAGCATCTCCCATTGACGTCCGCACTAAATTTAGAGCTTCCGTGAAACTTAGCCAGTCTTTCGGATTTTGCGTTCTTCTGAATTTGGCATGCGTTTTTCGTTGCTTCTGCAACAGTGTTCTGACGTGTTTCGTGTACCTTGGTGGGTATCAATAAGTCATTTATTAACTTATGCGGTATGAATCTATCTATTGCTGTCGATACTGTATCTTTGAATTTGAGCCATATATGGTCTACACTTACATAATTAGCTTGGAGGGTATGGAGACTCTCTCTTAGGAAGGCATCAAGCGAATATTTATGTGCTGTTTTAAATAGATATGTTTTGCGTTTATTTTTAGTGGTTTTGATTGATATGGTTTTGAGCCTCGCTACAATGACCTTTTGTTCACTAATCTCTGCTCTTTCAAGCCAACCAACCAACCTAAACTACTTCGCTGCTATTGTTCCTGTAAAACACTGCTTCATCGACATTAGGCCGTGAGGTGCTATACTCACACTTCGCCACAGACACCGTGCTAGATGATTGAAATTTGTGCTTGTTGGCACTGGAAACCCCGGTCTCAGTGGCGAGAGGAATCTTTTTAGGAGCCTGCAGAAAGTCTCATGTGGGTTTTAAAACGGTTGTGTGTATAACTGAAAACATTAGTACACTGAAGTGGGTAAAAGAAGGGAAAATGTTCCGCCGTGACGTTATTATTTAGTTCCACCACCATGGAACCTACAAGGTTGTGAAAGAATGTTGCAAGATAAGAATGATTGTGATCTCTTAAATAACCGGTTTTCGACTATACCCTTTCTTTTCACCTTCTCTTTAGCCTGACAGTTAAAACCGCTCAAAATAATTGATTACTGAAATAACAGATTTTCGATTTTTTTAATTCTGTTACTTCTGGTAATAACCGTAGACTTCGAACAAAAGTACAAAATTTTAGTGCCGGTGAAGGAGTAGGAGATCACTATCGCCATGGGTAGAGGCTGCCACAGAAATCCATCTCATTGTGTCCAACAAAGACTGTGATGGTGAAAGAGACGGGCGTGTCGACAACGAGAACGAAAGGTAACAACTTCATTACCTGCATCATCACTCCAGAATGGTATTAGTTTTTCACCTGAAGCAACTACAGAATTAAGGATTCAGTTATTATCCCCAGTTTATAGCTCGTCAATAAAATTAGATTTACCCTCTCCTCCTCATTATAGATGTCTCAGGTTTGTAATGCCTCCTTTCGTTTTAATTTTTTTTTTTTTTTTGAGCAAGTGGAACATTGTAGTTCATTGCTACCATATTTGGTAAAATACTTCCAAATTAGGAATGATAGCATTCTGTAACATAACTGATGTCTGAGGATGACAGCGACAAACTGCTAGTAGACCAGGTGGGGGCAAATCTTGCGTATTGTATGTACATGAATACAGCCTAATGGAACACACACACCGCCACGGATACATGGTTCCTTAAATTCTGTCTGGTGTTGGTTTCTACTTTCTGATTGTAGGCCTTCCTATAAAAATAGGGCTGATCACGTCTCCCAAGTTCTATAACCACTCGCTGTTTCAAACAATGGAACTTTTGCGAATAAACGGTATTTGTTTACAAGAACAGTTTTCTTAAAATATAAAAATGTTATCATTACACTAATGACAGATTTGATACACTGATTCTTCTATGCGATTACTAGTACGAAATGAAAAAAATCTGTTACAACCGAGCGTGAACAAAAAACTAAAAGTACCGCTTATTCAGAACTAAAGCACTGGTAGCGGTTTTAACCGGTTAGTTTTTCCCACCCGTCTTTCAACATAAGTGACCAACATTACACTTCTCTAAAACGTGCCATATGGCACGTCACTTGATTTTATCTCCTCGAGATTCTTTTTACCAAAAAGTCAAATGATATGGAATGAAAAAGGGCCACGAACGGGTGTAAAATAAAAGTCAACGTTTTTATCGATTTTGCAGTTATAATCGAGTATAATGAGCCTCTTACATTTTATCTGTAAAACATTTTGTAAAGCACATTCACATTAATTGAAACACTTTTAATGTGGCAATGTTCCAAAATATTAATAACGTTTTCTATCGTGGTAGGTTTTATAAGCGGAAATGCTCCGTTACATCTCTTTCCTGGAGCTCTGGGACTCCCTTACCAGTAATGTACTTTCCACGCAAAAGGGGCCTCAAATTCTAATGTGTATCGAAATATTGCAGAGTTTTTCCTCGAAAGAGGAGATCTCCTGCACGTGGAAAGAAACTCCGCAGAGAACTTACACAGACCTGCCGCTGATTGCCAATACAAGTCGGTCCCCGTAAACGGGCGGTATATTGAATAATTCATATTACGGCTCCGAATTCAGATGTAATACAAACTTCGTTATACTCTGAATTATAAAGAGCCAGTTCTACGATAAGCAGCAGAATTCTTATTGAGATCTTTCCCTACGTCAACATTTATCGAAAATTCTGCGGCCTTCACTTTACCTAATGAGATTCTAAAAAAATTATTCCGCAGTACAACTTACTCAAACAGAGGCTTAGAGGCCGAATCTTACAGGCTTTCGCTTGTAATTAACAAAGAATCAATTAAAAGTTGCGAATTGGGTGGCTCTTTCAACTCCACTTGTCAATCAGAGTACAGTCAGTCAACGGCGTAAAACCTTTCACTAAATAATCTGTACGCAAGTTGGTTTTCATTCCTTCCTTCCCGATGAGATTTTTATGCTGTTTCTTTATGTTCTCTTTGCTCTTTCTCGGTGGTAATTATCGCCAGTATATGAGACATCCATCACAAAAATCAAGTAGAACATTACGGCAGTTCGTTACTTATACGGGTATCAGCCACTTTGTGCAGTTGAATGTAGTAAAGCCATGGATAATTCGTTACTCACATGAAAGCAGTGGCCGTAGTATCTGCTTGGTCGAAGTTTTCATATCCAAAGGCTAACTTTTGTCACCATCTAAAAACTGTAAGTTTCTGTGTCTCCCCATTTACTCATGATATTCTTAATGTTAAATTTCAACACAAACGATTTACTTCAGATATGAATGTAACAAATGTAATTTCTCTTTGTTGTGAAATTCTGCCGATCTACAGAGCATAACTAGCACCATATTGCTAGTCACTGGTGTTCACAATGCTTGCAAAAAAAGTACGCATCTTCAGTGGGTTACAGTTCACTCAAGTTTTTTTGTTGCAAATGGTGCATATAGAGTACATTTACTGATTACATTTACAGATCAGTAGCACAAGCTGTTGTAAGGTAGCAGGTATTTCCCCATGCTGAAAGTCTTACTGGCGAGTGGTGCACGTTCCACAGGCGGCAATGACTGGTGCTGACTCTGTCAGTCGATCCTACAGAAGGTGAATAGAATCCTGGCATACGTTATTCTACGCCTGATCGACCTACTCACGTAGTTCTGTAAGAGTTGTTGACTGATGAGTCGCAAGAGTCACTTCTCGCCCCATCATACCCTTCACATACTCGATTTCAAACAAATTCGGAGACCGTGTTGGCCAGGGAAGTTGCAGCACGTCTTGCAGAGCACATTGAGTTTCATGAACAATGTATGGGCGTGCATTATCCTTTTGGAATAATGCATCACCATCACGTAGGAAGAACAGCAAAATAAATATTCTAACAACATTCAGCCCTTGCCACACGGTTGACGTCCTCTCCATTAACACCAATGATGAACAAGAGTTGTAGCTTTTCACCTCACATCATATGACTTCTAGTGGGACCAGTGGGTCATGGACAGATGCAGTCTCAGGGGTAGCGCTCACCATGTCTACGTCGTACACCCAAACGACTGTCATTTTCATGCAAGCAGGATGTTCTTTCACTGCTGGAGACCACGGTGCTTCATCGCTTCATCCAGGACCACCCGAGCCATGAACGTCGATGCTGCCGAGGGAGTGGAAGACGGGCTACAGGAGTGCGTGACCATAGTATCGTGCTAATATCCGGTTCAAAACAGTTCTTGTTGACGCATTTGAGCTCACAGGCCGTCTAATCGCTACTGTGGTAGCTGTATGATCTGCCACTGTGGCCCTTACAATAGGAAGATCCTGGCGTGGACGTCCAGAACCTCGTGTAGAATGTGAGAATGTTCACATGATCGCTAGTAAGAGCATCATTGCACAGCTGACGCCACACATCCTACTTGTATGGCAGTTCTTCGACAGGATCACCTCGTCAGTTGGAAGATCAAAGTTTGATCCCTTTCAAAGTCGCTCAATTGGCTGTAGGGAGCACGAGAGCGTCTCCGCATGGTTCCCCGCCTGCTTAAAACGTTTGCACCACACTGATCCTTCTGGCTGTGAGAAACCCTAAAGGACATCTATGCCACTAGCTATCTATTGGCGGCCGACATCGAAACTAGGGCTGTTGATCATATATCGATGTATCGGTGCATTTTCCCCAAAAGTTATTGATACATAGCAGCATTTTTTCCCGATATATTGGTATCGAAATGGCAATATCTAGTGGGGATATTTTTAATTTATATTATATAATTTTTACAATTATGGTAAGTATTTGCAGTTGCTGTTTTGAAATTATATTCATCGCGTCCAGTATTTCTCTTGGACTCTGTGGAGCAATTGTAGGTGGCAAAAAGAAGAAATCCGAATGAACGGAAGGGGGATGGCAGTGGAAATGGAAGAGTAAGATTTCCAATGTGAAGAAACAGCACACAAGTTGCGTTAAAAAAAAATCAACTATTGCGCTATTTCTTCACGTCTGAATCCTTAAAATTCAGGGTCTGAAAATGAACAATAATCTAAATGACCAGACTGGTCTCTGCGATGGGCTAAGACGTCTGAGGGCAATACTGACGTAAACGATGTTCGACTCTACCAACAGAAACTGCGATTTTTCACTTCACCATGACATTTTGACACCCCAACTGCTACGTCGCTGGAATTTACAGGAATAAAAACCAAGGAAGTTGACATGTAGTTTCCGGACAAATCAGATATGTGATGAAAATAACGACGAACCTATCATAGTGCCATTTAAGTCAGTTATCATTTTTAGGAAAGTAGTTATTGTCAGTTGTGAATTTACATTGAATTCCTTTCAATTCCTGCTCTAAGGATAATATGCAGGCTGCCAGCTTGTTGTTGTAAAGAATATCTACTAAGAAACCAGTAATTAAATATGCAGCTCTAAAACTGGCAGTATGTTTACAACATGCAACCGATATTTTTATATGCCGCTACGTCGATATTTTTCTGTCCTTCTGTCGATACGTTTTCTCGATAGAGCGAATGCCAATGATCTGTTTTAAACATCGATTTATCGGATTCCCAATATTTTCAAAAATAACAGCCCTAATTGAAACCATTAATTAAGAGTGTACCTACTACCATCTAGGTGGCATACGCCTCATCGGATCCAAATACACATCGTCTTTCATCGTGTACTAATTTTTTAAAGTTTTCGGGACTGGTGCTGCCATATGGAAAGTAGTAGTAGTATATCTTTGCACCGCTAGGTGGCGAGAGCTACGTATGTGATGAGTCAGTGTGCGCAGTGGCATTCAGCTGGGAAGATGTGTTGCGTGTACACAATGATTTACGTAATACTGTGTTTGGTATATGGCGATTTTACGTGCGTATCAAAATCTGTGCAAATGTCGCGAGAAGTGCTACGCAGACCCTTGCAATGATTCAATAAGTGCTTGGGGACAAAGCATGTCTCAGAGACAAAGCAACAATAGTCGCAGTGGAAGAGCCCGGGGTCTCCAAGACCAAACAAAGCGAGACAGTTGAAGAGCAAAGTGAAGAGCATGATCGTTTTCTTTGATACCAAGGGAATTGTGCACAAAGTATTTGTCCCACCCAAACCAAACAGTGAACTCAGCGTACTACTGTGACTTTTGCGACGGCTCCGTGATAACGTGCGGCGACGTCAGCCCGAACTTTGTAGTAAAGGGAACTGGCTGCTGCATCAGGACAACGCGCCCTGTCACACGTCCTTAATCACCAGGACTTTTTTGGCAAAAAACCACATGGTGGTTGTACACCTACCACCGTACTCGCAAGATTTGGCACCTTGCGACTTCACGCTATTGCCAAAACTGAGACTGAAGCTGCAGGTCGTCGGTTCTACACTCGAGAGAGCATGAAGAAGCATCGCTGGCGGTGATAAACACCCTCAAAGGAAAGAACATTCCAGAAAACGTTTGACCAGTGGCAGAAGCAGTGGGACCGATGTGTACGTGCGGATGGGAACTACTTCGAGGGTGATGGTGACCATTAGTCCAAAGTAAGGTTTTCAACAGATGGCAGCACCAGTCCCGAAAATTTTGGATAGCACCTCGTAGTTTTCGTGCTAGCACTCATGCAATTGCATCGACAGAGGAAGAGTCAACAAGTGTTCGTGATTTTTAACGTTGAAGTAGCCATGAAAAGGAAATAGTTTATAACTACTTACTCGTCAACGGTTGGTGAAGTCGTACAGTCAGCAAATGGAACTTAAATAATTACGTAATGATTCAAAGAAAGATGGCATATAACTACTACTCCGTAAATTTTATAAATATACGACTCTCTGAGATGAAAAAGGCAAACACTCGAGAAGTCGCAACACGTAGCAGTCATTAACATCTTAACATACTGTTTGCATACGACAACTACGTAAAACATGTAACGCTTTCCTTTAAAAAATATTTGCAAATTACAGCGTCTGTTAAACTATAATGTACTCTTAAATTTGGGGTATCACGTGGGAAAACAATTTTCTTGTACTCAAAGATATCTTCAATGAAGTCAGTCCCGTTAACAAGAAGGATAAAAGGCAAGATATTTAATATCGTACTCTACACTAACGTCAGCAGGAAATGAAATGTATTTCTTCCTTGAGATTGCCTGAGTAAGAGGGAAATATTATGCTAGTTGGTCTAAAAGTGACATTCTGAGCCCGTGTCTGAGTGCCAAATATGGGTTGACTCTTACATAGATGATGACAGGCATGAGCCACTTTTTACAATGTTACATATTTGTTTAAATAGCACCGTTACCGCTTTCGAACCGACGGATTGAAATCCAGACGGCTAGTTCACATCAGGATGCGTTTTACATTAGCTTCCGCATTTGTTTCCCAAGCTGATTAAATTTCTTTGGGATAGTGGTGATATTACTATCGTAATATCGCCATCAAGAGAGAAAGAGAGAGAGAGAGAGAGAGAGAGACGGGAGTGGAGAATGTCAAGGTTTCGAAGAGTTAAGTAGCTGTGCAAAATAGTGCACTTAATGTTACCTCTTAATTGAGTAAGATTCTTTCAGCAAAAGAAACCTGTCTAAATAGGAGCATTGCCAGCTACTGAGAGGAAAATATTGCCACTCTGACTCTTTCAGCTGTCAAATTTCGCTAAAAGCTTTTAGCAATTTCTTCCATCGTATCATTTTGATTGCGCGCGATTGTAGTCTGTCTTTCGGGCAGAACATTTTTATGTAGGAAGTTGTTCATCTTTAAATTGCGTCCAAATTAAGTTATATTGAAAGCGTAGCCAATCGCAATGGCTATTAAATCTGAGTCCTGTCGCACTTCCTCTGACACTTTGTAACTTACGCCACCATGGAGCGAAAAGCTTTTCAGTCTCCCTTTTTCGTTGTCACTTCCGTAATCAGTTTATCTCGTTTAACTGGAAGTGAGAAGACCAGTTCAGAGTTCGGAGTAGAATAATACTCTGTGTTTCCCGAAAATTATACTTCCGTATCTCTGGAGAAATATTACCATAAACTTCATGCGTTCTCACTTGAGCTCCGTACTCCTTCGATACTAGACGCAATAATCTTTCGTACTCGCAACATAACTGAAAAACCCACATAGTTTCACGTGTACGATCACTATTTTAACAGTCAACTGGGTCCATGTTTTCAAAAGATTCTCTCATAACATCATTTATTTTAATGTACGTTGATAGAACATCTGTTTAGCGTAAGTACCTCGTTTAACGAAATACTTTTCTCAGGTTGAGACTATTTCTTGAAATTTATAAATTTCGGAACATTAATGAAAGAAGAAATACGTCACCGTTAAAGATTTGCCGTTTGTTCATAACTTACAAGAATAACTCATCTGCTTGCAGATAAAGGCAACTCACTAAGTTCTAGTACACAGTATGAGAGCCAGAAAAGCTTAGAAATGAATATGCGATGGGTGTAATATTTTATAAACTTGTGATATCAAAATTTATTGAGATCATCCGTACTATCGATTGATATAGTTACGAATTTTAATGGGCATTATCGTAATACAGTATAACAACAATTTGATGATAACCGGCTTCGATTGATTACCTAAGGTCTGCAGATCGTTATTACACTGTAATTTTTTTCTAAAATACCGTGGTTCCGATATGAAGAGTAAATTGATAATATCCATAAGCTGGTTAGCTTGTTACTATTATGAGTCTCCTAACAGTTTATACGCTAATAGATATGTGCAGATATGGGAAACAGTGTGTCCCGTCTCTACTTGAATAGCCACTCGAAAATTAGTAACTATTTCGGAAAAATACCTAGCGGAATCAGTTGTTTTTAAATAGTATTATTAGAGGTCTGGACACCTTTTCATTCCGTTTCGACGTACGAAAACAGTTATTCTGGATCTCGTGACAGAATTCGGGAATTATTAAATAGTGCTTACATAGAGTACAAGTTGCATCGGAGTATATTGTTGAGGTTCAGCTGTTTTTAACTACATTAAGGAACACTTTGCAAGGAGTAAAGTTTTAACAATTACATCTCAAATAATTCGAATTTTCTTTCCAGGTACATGTCCGCGTCCTGGGACAGCGTCTCAGTATAGATGGACGCTGCTAGAGGACTGAGAACATTTTTACCATCCGCGATGGCCTGACACACGAGGAACATTGGCACTGCTGCCGAAAACGAATTATCTCATGCCATTGAACTTTATCAGTGGCCTACCCTATTATGTTTTGGTATGATACATGTGGCGTGCTACGGTACTTTCGTACTTGCCTGTGTACCAGGATTGCAGACAAACGCTTGCAAACCAACGAAAGATTCACTTATGTAACTAGATTCGTTTGAGATGATTATTTAAGTCCTATTATTACTTACTGTGAAAAGTTATATTTTGACTAAAGTTCAGTCTTGATCACACCATTTATGTGGTGTGATCAAGACTGAACTTTAGTCAAAATATAATAATATATTGATCACTGTATTCCAAAAATGTTTACCAAAATTGTACTGTGAAAAGGTACAACCGCGTTCGCAGCTGTGTGACTTGGAAACCTACCAACCTCCATATACCCTGCCTTGGTCACCCCTTAAGTATCAAATTCATTTCCTACGTTTTATGTAATATTTTACATTTTCCGATAGAAATTGTATTCACATTCGTCGCGTGCCTCATTATCGCTATGAGTAGATTCACTGTCGCTGTTGTTCACTGGGATATATTTCGAAAATCAGATCCGTTATCTCAAATAGCATTTGTTTATCTTTAGTAATAGTCATTATCTGGAATCTCGAGACGTGTTGATCCGAAGGTGTCAGAACATGATACGTCATGCGTCGTTTTCTTACGGTAATATTTGCTCCTAAAATCTCAGTGAAGCCAACCAATCGGCAAAAGAATAGCCTTGGTTATGTCGTATCTGTGCTTCAAAACTATACTGAGTGATGACTGCTCCGGTCATTGTTTGCAGAACATCGGCCATTATTGCACAGTAATTGTCTTCCCGTGGTGGTGTGCCACTGCCGCATGATAGAAAAACGACCGTCCACTAAGAAAGGAAATCGTCAGCCATACTATTAAGGTAGAAAGAGTACCATGTACAGAAATTTAGTCACGCACAGGAAACTACGTAGCCGAAGATTTCGCACGGTATCAGTAATGTCTAGTTTCAAGTCGGTATACGTCATTACACGGGTTATAAATATCACAAACACACCTTCTGGAACTTCGCGGGCCTGAAGTCGGAACGCATAACTCTTCCTATTTCTGAATCGTCCAAATTTGAAGTGGGTTGGCCTACTGTGCACAGGCGTGATTTGACAATTCACACAGTTGATTAGATCAGGTGTGACGTTAGACGAAGGATGTAAGTGGGTAGCACCACACTACTAAAGTAATAATTGACTGCCGGCCGGAGTGACCGAGCGGCTCTAGGCACTACAGTCTGGAACCGCGCGACCACTACGGTCGCAGGTTTGAATCCTGCCTCGGGCATGGATGTGTTTGATGTCCTTAGGTTAGTTAGGTTTAAGTAGTTCTAAGTTCTAGGGGACTGATGACTTCAGCAGTTAAGTCCCATAGTGCTCAGAGCCATTTGAACAATTTTTTTTAATAATCGACTACAGACACAGTTAAATATGTGTATTTCAACAAAATATCAACAAAGACATTAATAACGAACCTTTCACATTTGAACCAACTAAAATAAGCTGAAACAAAACATATGACGAAGACGGCAGGATACAGAGAGTTACTACTGGACGGCGAGACAACTCTCGACGAATTAAGAAAAACTGTACCCATGAGTAACCACACGACGCTAACAAAATGAAGAAATAAATCATACAGTTAAGGGCGAGAGAGAGATCCTGCCAAATTATGCCACATGGCAGTAGAATATGGCAGATAACCTCGACGACGTCAGTGAGGCTTCGGTGGTTCGGATGCGATGGTAATTACGAGCTGCAATCGTAATTCCGGGTTGTGTGGTTATCAAAGGTAGAGAGCAAATGGATCATTAACTGTCTCTCCGAGGATTTTGTTTGCTTTCTAGTGGCTTTAGTACTACACAGATAAACTGTCTCAATATGACGCTCAATCGCTAAGACTGGCCGTACACGCAAAAGAAAGACCTCATGGGTGCAGAATAGCTCCGTTTCAAGTGCGGCACAGCTCTTGCTCTGGAGGATTATTTAAAACATAGAGCTTCGAAGAAAATGAGCGACTACGCAGAGACCTTTAGTTTTCAGACACAACTTAACTCTCCTCATTTGTCAAAGTTTTTGCCAGGCTACTTAGTTATGTTAGTTTCCCAGACACTGGATTCTTATAGTTGTCCAGAATTCATTCTGTGAAACCGTTGGCGTTTTCATGAGCAAAGGACAGTTACAAGATAGCACAAGGTCACCCTTACAACGGCATACTCGATATCGGCGAAAATTACCGAGTCTTGAGTTAACTTAAATTACAACCAGCAAAAAATTTTAGATAATACATCTAGGTTAGGAAATCATTACCATCTATTCGTCATACTCCGACCGCCCTGCCACCACCCACAAAGTCTCGAATTAAATTACTGTGAAAATTAAGTAACACACGAATATCATTTTAGCATCACAGAACTGTTACTCTGTTATTACCTGAATCCTGACCAGGCAATAATAGTTTCCCACCCCTGGAAAGTAATACTAACTAAAGGAGACAAGGTGAAATGTCTGAACCTTTTGTTATAAAATCAGGAGTCCTACAGATAGACGGACTGTACCTGTTGTTAGTCATTTTTCTTCTAGTAACTATTATCAGATCACGAGAAAGATAAATAAAGCAATAATCACTGGCTGCTACAGGAAACAAAAGTGCATTTACGATGTTTAATTTATGCGAATGGTCTCGCGACGTTTTTAAGGACCTGAGAAGAAGCTAGTAATTCCTTGGCAGCCTAAGGTGGATTGAAACTTCCTTATAAAAACGCAATACTTGGAAAACCACAGCAAGACCATGAAGAGATCTTTGGAGATTAAAACAAGCATATCAGCGAAATAAGTTCAACTATCGCGGTCCCTAGCTGAGCTTAAAAACAATTATAGTGTGTGAGTGTGTTTATCCATATCTCATTCTCAACCACTATACCTATTTCAGCCGAACTTCGTACTCACATTCCTAACAGTCAGGTGACAATCGGTGTGGGGGGAAGCACCACCTATCTATCAAATGGACGGGGTTGGAGATAAAGCAGTATACGCCCTCACGCGTAAATTTTCATTTACTGATCGATTACCTTAGGATGAAAGCACTTAGCGACTTGTAACAAACTTTACGTGTAACTTGAAACTTTGGCGAATTTTTTTCTTCCTAATAAACCCCATAATATGGTGAAAGAAGAAGATTACCTCTTCTTACTATTTTGCTGTTCATGCAGTAAAAGTACTCCATAAGCCATGACGTTATAATATATTCCTTCTGTCGTACCAACTGTAAGCGCTACACATTTTACTGACAATATCCACATATACGACTGAATGCAAGTGCTAAATTATATCATTATACGACACATACACTCCTGGAAATAGAAATAAGAACACCGTGAATTCATTGTACCAGGAAGGGGAAACTTTATTGACACATTCCTGGGGTCAGATACATCACATGATCACACTGACAGAACCACAGGCACAGAGACACAGGCAAAAGAGCATGCACAATGTCGGCACTAGTACAGTGTATGTCCACCTTTCGCAGCAATGCAGGCTGCTATTCTCCCATGGAGACGATCGTAGAGATGCTGGATGTAGTCCTGTGGAACGGCTTGCCATGCCATTTCCGCCTGGCGCCTCAGTTGGACCAGCGTTCGTGCTGGACGTGCAGACCGCGTGAGACGACGCTTCATCCAGTCCCAAACATGCTCAATGGGGGACAGATCCGGAGATCTTGCTGGCCAGGGTAGTTGACTTACACCTTCTAGAGCACGTTGGGTGGCACGGGATACATGCGGACGTGCATTGTCCTGTTGGAACAGCTAGTTCCCTTGCCGGTCTAGGAATGGTAGAACGATGGGTTCGATGACGGTTTGGATGTACCGTGCACTATTCAGTGTCCCCTCGACGATCACCAGTGGTGTACGGCCAGTGTAGGAGATCGCTCCCCACACCATGATGCCGGGTGTTGGCCCTGTGTGCCTCGGTCGTATGCAGTTCTGATGGTGGCGCTCACCTGCACGGCGCCAAACACGCATACGACCATCATTGGCACCAAGGCAGAAGCGACTCTCATCGCTGAAGACGACACGTCTCCATTCGTCCCTCCATTCACGCCTGTCGCGACACCACTGGAGGCGGGCTGCACGATGTTGGGGCGTGAGCGGAAGACGGCCTAACGGTGTGCGGGACCGTAGCCCAGCTTCATGGAGACGGTTGCGAATGGTCCTTGCCGATACCCCAGGAGCAACAGTGTCCCTAATTTGCTGGGAAGTGGCGGTGCGGTCCCCTACGGCACTGCGTAGGATCCTACGGTCTTGGCGTGCATCCGTGCGTCGCTGCGGTCCGGTCCCAGGTCGACGGGCACGTGCACCTTCCGCCGACCACTGGTGACAACATCGATGTACTGTGGAGACCTCACGCCCCACGTGTTGAGCAATTCGGCGGTACGTCCACCCGGCCTCCCGCATGCCCACTATACGCCCTCGCTCAAAGTCCGTCAACTACACATACGGTTCACGTCCACGCTGTCGCGGCATGCTACCAGTGTTAAAGACTGCGATGGAGCTCCGTATGCCACGGCAAACTGGCTGACACTGACGGCGGCGGTGCACAAATGCTGCGCAGCTAGCGCCATTCGACGGCCAACACCGCAGTTCCTGGTGTGTCCGCTGTGCCGTGCGTGTGATCATTGCTTGTACAGCCCTCTCGCAGTGTCCGGAGCAAGTATGGTGGGTCTGACACACCGGTGTCAATGTGTTCTTTTTTCCATTTCCAGGAGTGTAGTTTAGGAGACATGACGTCATAAACAATGAGTTGCTTGAAAAACTGCCGCACCATGCATGAAGTTTAAAATTATTAATTCTTTCAACTAACTCTATTAGAAAGAAATTTCGCAAACGGTATCCATATATGGTGCAGAATGTACCTACAAAATTATATCACTGTACGACACAAAGTTCAAATGATATGATGTTATAAACACTATCACGAGTGGAAGAATTCCGCATCATGTATGAAGTTTTAATACAGTAATTTTACTACTAAGACACTCCTACTGTCTTGTCAAGAAAATCACTGACACCTGGCAGCGCTTTCGACAGGTTTCAACTGCTGAGTGCAAACAATGTAGACAGAAACAAGAGCAATCTATATAGCTATGGAGAAGCGTTGCCATACAGACGTCTACAAAATCGCGTTCTTGACACGTGAAACAGCTGTACTTACACATTTGAACATGATGCATATTTGTTTGTATGACGTTTCATAATTATTTCAAAAGTTTTTTCACACATACATGCAAATGAATTGTGAATGAGTTTACTTTCGTAAGGAGCCACGGTCATATAAAACTTTCTGAAAGATATAACCGCCATTTGACTGTACGAAAGGTTTTATTTCACAGTCTAGATTTCGGCCATAGACCATTATCAAGTGTTACAATTGATACGTTTGTGGAATAAAATAGATGACCACATCTCAGGTTTTAAACTTTGCTACACTGTGTCCAAGCAGCCACTGACACAAACATTAATGGCCTAAGGCCCAAATATACATGGTGAAGTAAAACCTGTTGTACAGTCAAATGGCAGTTGTCTTTCACAAATGATGTTCGATTTCATATAGTTAATTTTTTCTTCTCGTTTCTAATAGAATATTGGCAAAATGAATACATAGGCAACGCCGGGTTTGTCACATAGTATATATGTATAGGACACAAATACAGTTTTAATCGTTAAGGAGGGAGATACGACATGACAGATACATTGTTGTTGAGTACAAATTAGATTCCAACTAGTTGATCTTATAAAATCACTGTTCTGTAACTTTTAGCAAGTGAGAATACACGTCCTCCTGCATGAAAATTAAATTATAATTCAGACTAATTTCACTGTTCATGGGGCCTCTGAATGCGTGGCTGGATTTCTGATAGTTGGCTACGCTAACGTCTAGGCGTCGAAATAACCCTAAAGGGACTAGCCCAAAAGTTCAGATAAATGCAAGCAGGAATTGTCGGTGAAATAAAGTTTCGCTACTCACGTTGTTTCAAAGATTTAACAAAATCAGAATTCAATTCAGTGTAACACTTATCACAGATTCAAAATTGTTACCATTGAACTAAAAAATGTACGAGCAAGGACTTGAACCGCAGTAAACCAATACCTTAAGTTATCTTTCACGAAAAATAAAAATTTTGCGCAAGTTTAATGCTGAAGTTTAACGATTGCAAACTAACTATTCCGAGTGCAGGTCTGTCAAGTGTTAATCTTAGGTATTTTGGGGTGTCACGTTTTCTAGTTTAACCCCTGCTCATTCTACCTTTAACTTGACGGTGGTTTCCCTAGTTCTTAGATGAAAAACGTGTTCTTGATAGGCTTGGTTTAAGCTGGTTTATTCTGTAGTATTTTGACAGATCTTAAAATGCACTCTTTAGGGTGATTTCTGTTGAACCGAAGTTTGTGCTTTCAGTTTCCAGTGCGAGATCAGAATACAAGTAAGTCCTGCAGCTGGCGACTATGGGTTGATCGTTAGAAAATATATTTAACAGAACTGTAGCCTATACACTTCTCTGGGGAAGGCAATCTCTCTTTAACCGTCACCGGCTACGCGATCCTTGGAGGTCTACGAAGAATCTTCGGTTCTGCAGAAGATTGGCGATGAGCCTGGCGAGGCTGGAATCCTTCGTTAGGCTTAAGACCTTGTTTAATAGTATCTGGTGGTTTACGAGATCGTATGCTGCTGTCAAGAATTCCAGGCATTTAGATGAATACCCATGTTTTTATGTACAGATTACACGTTCTGCCCTTTAACTTAAAACAGGTTGCCGCAGTGGTAACACCGGTTCCCGTCAGGTCACTGAACACTGTTGGGCTGGGCAAGCACTTGGATGGGTGACCATCCTGTCTGCCGAGTGCTGTTGGCAAACGGGATGCACTCAGCCCTTGAAAGGCAAATTAAGGTGCTACTTAACCGAGATGTAACGGCTCCCGTCTCGTGGTCCGCCAAAATGGCCGGGAGAGCGGTGAGCTGACCACATGCTCCTCCTTATCCGCATCCAGTGACGCCTGTGAGCTGAGGATGACACGGCACCCGCTCGTTACCGTTGGATTCAAAATGGTTCAGATGGCTCTGAGCGCAATGGGACTTATCATCTGAGGTCAACAGTCCCCTAGAACTTAGAACTACTTAAACCTAACTAACCTAAGGACATCACACACATCCATGCCCGAGGCAGGATTCGAACCTGCGACCGTAGCGGTCGCGCGGTACCAGACTGAAGCGCCGAGAACCGCTCGGGCACTTCGGCCGGCAGTTGCGGTTGGGCCTTCATGGCTTTTTTGGGGGAAAGTTTAGTTTCAGTTTTTTTATGTTTGTAATGAATCTACACTCCTGGAAATGGAAAAAAGAACACATTGACACCGGTGTGTCAGACCCACCATACTTGCTCCGGACACTGCGAGAGGGCTGTACAAGCAATGATCACACGCACGGCACAGCGGACACACCAGGAACCGCGGTGTTGGCCGTCGAATGGCGCTAGCTGCGCAGCATTTGTGCACCGCCGCCGTCAGTGTCAGCCAGTTTGCCGTGGCATACGGAGCTCCATCGCAGTCTTTAACACTGGTAGCATGCCGCGACAGCGTGGACGTGAACCGTATGTGCAGTTGACGGACTTTGAGCGAGGGCGTATAGTGGGCATGCGGGAGGCCGGATGGACGTACCGCCGAATTGCTCAACACGTGGGGCGTGAGGTCTCCACAGTACATCGATGTTGTCGCCAGTGGTCGGCGGAAGGTGCACGTGCCCGTCGACCTGGAACCGGACCGCAGCCACGCACGGATGCACGCCAAGACCGTAGGATCCTACGCAGTGCCGTTGGGGGCCGCACCGCCACTTCCCAGCAAATTAGGGACACTGTTGCTCCTGGGGTATCGGCGAGGACCATTCGCAACCGTCTCCATGAAGCTGGGCTACGGTCCCGCACACCGTTAGGCCGTCTTCCGCTCACGCCCCAACATCGTGCAGCCCGCCTCCAGTGGTGTTGCGACAGGCGTGAATGGAGGGACGAATGGAGACGTGTCGTCTTCAGCGATGAGAGTCGCTTCTGCCTTGGTGCCAATGATGGTCGTATGCGTGTTTGGCGCCGTGCAGGTGAGCGCCACAATCAGGACTGCATACGACCGAGGCACACAGGGCCAACACCCGGCATCATGGTGTGGGGAGCGATCTCCTACACTGGCCGTACACCACTGGTGATCGTCGAGGGGACACTGAATAGTGCACGGTACATCCAAACCGTCATCGAACCCATCGTTCTACCATTCCTAGACCGGCAAGGGAACTTGCTGTTCCAACAGGACAATGCACGTCCGCATGTATCCCGTGCCACCCAACGTGCTCTAGAAGGTGTAAGTCAACTACCCTGGCCAGCAAGATCTCCGGATCTGTCCCCCATTGAGCATGTTTGGGACTGGATGAAGCGTCGTCTCACGCGGTCTGCACGTCCAGCACGAACGCTGGTCCAACTGAGGCGCCAGGCGGAAATGGCATAGCAAGCCGTTCCACAGGACTACATCCAGCATCTCTACGATCGTCTCCATGGGAGAATAGCAGCCTGCATTGCTGCGAAAGGTGGATATACACTGTACTAGTGCCGACATTGTGCATGCTCTATTGCCTGTGTCTGTGTGCCTGTGGTTCTGTCAGTGTGATCATGTGATGTATCTGACCCCAGGAATGTGTCAATAAAGTTTCCCCTTCCTGGGACAATGAATTCACGGTGTTCTTATTTCAATTTCCAGGAGTGTATAAAGATAGTCGGATTTTGCGAAATGAGAGCTATCCCTAGACACTTGATGAGTACCATAACCGCCAATCTGGCAACAGTTTGTGATAATACTGGTGGCTTATGTTTCAGCTTTTATAATGTAATTTATTTAATAAAAATTCTTCAGGATAAAAAATGTACTCCTTTTAATTTAATAAATGTGTTAGAAATTATCACAGATGTCCTATATTTATACTGATATACTTTAAAACAAAATATATGTGCATGGTAATATCCATAAAATGCATTTTTTGTTTAAAATTTCGAATTAGACATAACGTGTCCAATCGACCCACGATATGTAAATATGCTAAAACTATAGGTTATTCACAGAAGAGTTACTTTACATAATTCTGCATAAATTTTTGCAACTGCTTTACTGACAGGCGTTTCCGCTCATGTATTTTCTAATTCGAGCCACACTTCATACTTTCAAAAGTGTTTAATTAGGAAGATTTCTCTTACGATGCAGTAATTTTTTCTTTTTACTCTAACTTTTTATTGCTGTGAGCTTCCCGACCCTGTTTGTTGTTTTATGCACGTCTGCTGAATTGCTTTTTTTTGTTTCTAAGACTTTTCTGTGTAATTGTACTACATTGCCATACTTGAACTCAATGCCTCTTGTACTTTACAGTATTCATATGAGAGTTATTTCCTATTTCGCCTGTTTGTAGTTCGCTTATGAGAATTTCTTCCTATTACTACTACGATTTTTCATTGATGACTTTGTACCTGCGTTCGGCACCACTTACTGCCACCATCAGTGGCTTCTGATTCCATCATTGTGTCAGCGCGGCGCCAGCACTTTGCTCCCTTTACAAAGTATGTGGCAATGTGTACAGCTTGTGAGCGTGGACTTTTTCTACGCTGAAGTGACTGATGACGCACATTGCATGAGTTAAACAGACAGATACACCTTTTAAGAATTTTTCTCTGCGGTTATTCTTGGGGGTTTGTACACCATTATCTACTGTGTTCTTCATGTTCGTTTACCGGGTATTTTAAGCGTATCTGACGAATGCCTTTTGGCGGTCATTATAATACGAGTATATTGTACCCTGTACTTTGCGTCTTATAGATCTACATTTTTGGTTTTTACTTCTGAGTATAGCACCTCGATGTATAGGGTGGTTATAATTAAGCTTTCCCTTAACACTTTATAACACGAAAACTAATTACTGAACGAGTACTAAACCTGGTAGTATTAATGTCCAAAGTATTGGGTTCATGATTTCCATGCGTCACAGCGCCACCGTCCAGTTGCAACTACGGCCACCAGATGCCGTGATCAGCCATCGTGATTCATAATCCCGCACACCTGACCAGTCGCTGTACAATTGTTGACGTGTCAACATGAGCTTATACTAAAGGAGCAGGGCATTAATGATGAAGTTACAAAAACAACAGAAATGCTGCAGCTGCACTTCCAGAATATCGATGGATGAAAGGATTATGGATGGGTCCTCTTTCTCCACCTCGTGTGCGGAGCACGATGAAGAAATGCGAATCAACTGGAGAACCGGGCGTCGCTCCAGTAAGAGGCCGACGACCTGTTGCACCACAGGTGGCTGACGAAATCGTTGTTGCTACGGCAGACAACGCTGCGTACAGTTCCCGGGTGTCAGTTAGTGCCCTTGCTGTGTCATGATAGTTGAACATCCCGTGGTCCACTTCACGGAAGGTGCTTCGAACCATTCTCAAATGGTATCCGTACAAGATCCATATCACACAGCAGCTTGCATCACAGGACACACATCGACGTGTTGACTTCGCTCTCCACTTTCTAGCAAGGGTTGACGTAAACGAGGGGACACCTCCTGTCACTATGCACGAAGTTCCTCTGTATGGTGAACGTGTCACCGTATGGCATGGCTCACCGTATGGCATGGCTTCACTGCTACGCGAATCATTAGCCAATTCTTCTTTGAAGGTGTTGGCGCTCAAGGACCAAAGACGTGCAGTGTCACTGGCCAGCTTTGCTGTGATATGCTTCGCTAGCATGTCATACCGCCCTACAGGAGAGAAACGCATTGAACTCAACAGTTTTGATGCAAGATAGGCCCCACCGTACATCGCTCGTGAATTTCACCGACTTCTCGGAAACACATTTGGAAACGACCGAATTATCACCCGATCGCTTCCAAATGCATGGCCGGCACGACCATCCAATCTCATTGCCAGTGATTTGTGGTTCTGGGGCTAGTTGAAGGACAGGGTTTACCAGGGGAACAATCACATATGTGCTGATCTGTAGGGCAGCATACCTACGCACGTGTTTCATTCTGTTGCGCCCAATGCAATCCTTCGCCTTCAGACTCCTCTGGAGCGCTCTGATGGGCGCCATATTGAGCCCCATTTTTTGGCAGTAAAGGTACCTGTATGTAAAGGTATGACGCACCGTAGCAGTAAATCAGAAGTGTTTCAATGGAATTCATTCTGCATTATTTCTCTTTTCCGTGTCCTTGACATTAATGCACCAAGTTTGGTACCTGTATGGCAATTAATTTCCGCGTTATAACGTGTTAAATAGGGAAGTTTAAGTGTAACCACCTGGTAGAGCCCAACCCTGTTATTCATTATTTACATTTTTCATTGTGCTCCCTGCCGCCGTTGGAGAAGCAGCTGCCAGCAGCAAGTCGTATACTCTTAGCTCACTTATTTATTACATAGTTTAATTCTTAATTGCTTTGCGTGTTTTTGGGTACCTGCATTGTTTAATTCATAAATTTCTGGTGTGTTATAGTATTTGAGAGTTGAAGCATCGTGTTTTAGTACCTGAATAGTGTGAATTCGCGTAGTCGTCTGTCTTCTGTTTCTGTTTTGAACGGCCAGTGTCGGTTGGTCACAGCCAGTGTGCTCCCTGCCGCCGTTGGATAAACAGCTGCCAGCAGCAAGTCGTATACTCTTACTTCACTTATTTGTTACATAGTGTAATTCTTAATTTCTTTGCCTGTTTTTGGGTACTTGCATTGTTTAATTCATAAATTTCTGGCGTAATATAGTATTTGAGAGTTGTAGCATCGCGTTTTAGTACCTGAATAGTGTAAAATCGCGTAGTCTCCTTCTGCCGCCGAGCAGTGTGTCAGCAGTGCGCAAGCAGCACCATTACTGCATTTACTAGGCAATCTTGTATTTTAATAACCGTTTAAATTTTGTGTCGAATTGTTTGTGCTCTCTATAGATTAGTTCAGACGTTCTTTGGACAACAGTATTTAGCATGGTTAGGGACTGCGACTGATGTGTTCGGGTGCGGGCTGAGTTGCCATCCCTTCGCTCCCAGCTTCAGGCAGTGTTGGCTTCGGTCACACAGCTTGAGGCTGTTGCCAATGGGCATCACTGTGGGGATCCAGATGGGTGTTTGTCAGGGACGGCCAGCTCGTCCCACGCATCCCCCGATCGGACTACGGCTGTGGCTGCCCGGGATACTGCCCACATTGAAACTAACCCCTCACCCGTGGTAGAGTGGGAGGTCGTCTCGAGGTGTGGCAGCGGGCGAAAGACATTCAGGAAGGCTGAACGGAAGGCCTCTCCAGTTTGTCTGACGAACCGGTTTCTGGCTCTGTCTCCGCCTGATACTGATCTTCGACTGGGCATGGCTGCTTGTCCTGTTCCAGAGGTGGCCCCTCAGTCTGCAAGATCCGGGCGGTTGCAGAGGGTGTGCTTACTGGTAGTTGGGAGCTCCAACGTCAGGCGCGTAATGGGGCCCCTTAGGGATATGGCAACAAGAGAGGGGAAGAAAACCAATGTGCACTCCGTGTGCATATCGGGGGAGTCATTCCAGATGTGGAAAGGGTCCTTCCGGATGCCATGAAGGGTACAGGGTGCACCCATCTGCAGGTGGTCGTTCATGGCGGCACCAATGATGTGTGTCGCTATGGACCGAAGGAAATCCTCTCAGGCTTCTGGCGGCTATCTGATTTGGTGAAGACTGCTAGTCTCGGTAGCGGGATGAAAGCAGAGCTCACCATCTGCAGCATCGTCGCAGGACTGACTGCGAACCATTGGTACAGAGCCGAGTGGAGGGTCTGAATCAGAGGCTCAGACGGTTCTGCGACCGTGTGGGCTGCAGATTACTCGACTTGCGCCATAGGGTGGTGGGGTTTCGGGTTCCGCTGGATAGGTCAGGAGTCCACTACTCACAGCAGGTGGCTACACGGGTAGCAGGGGCTGTGTGGCGTGGACTGGGTGGATTTTCAGGTTAGATCGCCTCGGGAAAGTACAGAAAGGGCAACAGCCTCAAAGGGTGCGGGGCAAAGTCAGGAAAAGCGGGGACGAAGCAGCAATCGGTATTATATTTGTAAACTGTCGAAGCTGCGTTGATAAAGTACCGAAACTTCAAGCGCTGATAGAAAGCATCGAAGCTGAAATTGTTATACGTAAGGAAAGCTGGCTGAAGGCAGAGATAAATTCTGACCTAGTAGATAGTGTCGGAAGTTCCATGCGGCTTTTCGCTGATGATGCTGTAGTACACAGAGAAGTTGCAGCATTAGAAAATTGCAGCGAAATGCAGGAAGATCTGCAGTGGATAGGCACTTGGTGCAGGGAGTGGCTACTGACCCTTAACACAGACAAATGTAATGTATTGCGAATACGTAGAAAGAAGAATCCTTTATTGTATGATTATATGATAGCGGAACAAACACTGGTAGCAGTTACTTCTGTAAAACATCTGAGAGTATGCGTGCGGACCTATTTGAAGTGGAATGATCATATAAAATTAGTTGTTGGTAAGGCGGGTGCCAGGTTGAGATTCATTGGGAGAGTACTTAAAAAATGTAGTCCATCAACTAAGGAGATGGCTTACAAAACACTCGTTCGACCTATACTTGAGTATTGCTCATCAGTGTGGGATCCGTACCAGGTCGGGTTAACAGAGGAGATATTTGGATCCAAAGAAGAGCGGTTTGGTAAGCGTGCTAGCGTTGCGGAGATGTTTGCAAACTCAAATGGCAGAATCTGCAAGAGAGGCGCTCTGCATCGTGGTGTAGCTTGCTGCCCAGGTTTCGAGAGGGTCCGTTTCTGAATGAGGTATCGAATATATTGCTTCCCCCTACTTATACGTCCCAAGGAGATCACTAATGTAAAATCAGAGAGATTCGAGCGCGCACGGAGGCTTTCCGGCAGTCGTTCTTCCCGTGAACCATACGCGACTGTAACTGGAAAGGGAGGTAATGACAGTGGCACGTAAAGGTCCCTCCGCCACACACCGCTGGGTGGCTTGCGGAGTATAATTGTAGATGTAAATGTAGATGTAGATAACCTGATGGTGCCTTTCCCGGCTGAAACAAGTTGTTTTTGAACCAACAAAGAGCTCTGTTCAACTTAGGACTGTTTTTAATATTAATCCCAGTGTAATTCCACTGTACAGCGGCGCCCCAATGGACTGGAATAAATTTAAGGTATATTTTTCACTATATTTAATTTTGTGTTCAAACTGCCAACTGTGTATGAGGGCTGATCTAAAAGTAAATTGCACATTATGATCAAAAAATCTTTAATGATTGGTGCACTAAAAGTGGAACAGATTTGATAATATTTTTTAACCCAGTCAACAAGTCCCCGTAAGTAACCTGTCGTTCAATTCCTCAATGGCTGAAATTTGCTCTGAACCACGGAACCCTTCATGAACCTCTGCAGAACGTCCGAATCGTCGAAAATCAGTTTCCCTCCAGTTGTTCCTTCAGCTTCCTGAAGTAATGGAAATCGCGTGGTTCAGAAACTGGAGTGAGTAGTGGATTAGCATCACCCATTTGACAGCATTTCACTTCTATTGGACACGACAATGCATTTGGTCCAAATACCAGTAGAATTTTACTGGAGAATGTGTACCTAATTTAGACGTTCTGTTCACAAGAATCATAGTGTCCTATGAACTTAGACTTCGGAGTACGGAACCAGTTGCTGGGCCGTTTCATTAGCACTTACCCACACCATCGTATCTATACCACTGTGTTTCCAAGATACCTGAACAATGTATTCTCTTCTGACAGTGCGTCACACGTTTTACGTGATGTTCATAGTGCTGAACGGTATGTCTGACGTACTTTCTTGTAGTCCCTTGATATACGAAGCAGATGACGGTTACCCTCCCGGATATTAGGATATTTCACACTTCCGCCTTCGGGAGACGTGCGACATCATCAGGGATGCATTATGTGCATTATAGCTGTCCGTCAGAACGGAGTGCCACTACTGGCGGACGCCGTCGTTCGATAGTGAGGGCCGACTGCAAATCTTGTTAGCGCCCGCCAGCCGCGGCCCGCCAGGACGCCTAACTACTGAAGACGGCTCCCCGCTCCGACTGGCCTGATAGCGTTATGCAAATTCCCGCGCCACGCAGTTCCTCTTCCCTCCCTGCCCCTACCACCCACCCTCCCCTCCTGCACAACTAATCCTCGCCCGCTCCTGCTACATTTACATTTCCGAGTTACCGACTCGCGGCAAATGTTTAGCGCCGCGTTAAGATCCAATGATCGGGCGCTACGCTAGCCCGCGTTCCTCCGACGCCTCCGACTGGTGTGCCCGAAGTTCTGCTGCCCGACAAGGAGAGACTTAATCACATTCCAGAAGGCGCTACTTCTCCGCTTTGAGATCGCCCCGTCACCACCGGTACCGAAAGGGGTGCGAGTATTGCGTTGGCGGTCGCCAATTTCTCCGGCGGCTAAATATTCATTCCAATTTGATTACAGAAACTCTAAGGTTGTATGCTAACAACAGGGCCATGGTTGCGAATTCTAAAGCGGAAAAGTTTATTTCATTGATAGATTCAGGTAGTCTGTAAGACCATTGTTTATGATTCAGAAATTTTGTTATCACATGTGCTATTGTGAAAAATGCTCTACTTTCCGTAACCTATCACTGGGACGTTCTGTCTGCAACATTTTGTGTTGATATAGGTAGTCGAGTAAGATATGAGCGATAAATAGAGATTGTTTTGGCTGTCAGATCGTATTCCGCAGTAGACCAATTTCATTAAATTTGTAAACCAAAGCGTAATTGTCCCCGTAGCTCTATATCGGTGTGAAACATTTGCATTAAGTGCAACATAGTTTGTCATCGAGGGAAAGTCATTGGGGAAAATATTTGGCCCAAAATGGAGTAGCGGCGAACTCAGACAGAATTTCTAGTTCGTGTAATGAATGACAGCTTGCTCTAAACGTAGAAAAGTGTAAGTCAATGCGGATGGGTAGGAACACCAGTGCTGTAACGTTTGAATGCAGCACAGGTGCTCCTTGACACCACCACATCAATTAACTATCTAGGCACAACGTTGCAAGGCGATATGGAATGGAATGAGCACGGCAGGTTGGGAGCCAGAAAGGCGAATGTTGACATAATTTTATTGGGAGACTTTTGAAAAGTGTAACTGATCTATATAGGAGAGGTCATATGCACTGAGATAGCATGGGATAGAGATATTCACACACACGGATGGTGGCTGCGTCGCGTACGCAAGGTATAAAGGGGCAGTGCGTTGACAGAGCTCTCATTTGTACTCAGATGATTCTTTGGTTTCCTGCGTGATTATAGCAGCACGTCGGGAATTGGCAGACTTTGAACGCGGAATGATAGTTGGAGAAAGACGCATGGGTCATCGCATTTCTGAAATCGTTGCGGAATTCAATGTTCAGAGATCGTCATTCTCAAGAGGGTGCCGAGAATACCAAATTTTACGCATTACCTCTCACCACGAACAATGCAGTGACCAACAGCCTTCACTTAACAACCGGGAGCAGTAGTGTTTGCTTAGAGTCAAATGAGCTAACACACAAGCAAAATTGCGTGAAATAAGCACAAAAGTTAGTGTGAGACGTACTTCGAATGTATTGGTTAGGACAGTGTGGCGAAATTTGGTGTTAATTGGCTACAGCAGCAAACGACCGACTAAAGTGCCTCTGCTAACAGCACGATACCGCCAGCAGTGCCACTCCTGGACTCGTGACCACTTCGGTTGGACCCCAGACTTCTGAAAAACCGCGAGCTAGTCACGTGAGTTCCGATTTCAGGAGATAAGAGCTGATTGTAGGGGTCGAATGGGTCACAGACCCCACGAAGCCGTAGACCTGAGCTGTTAACAAACAGCTTAGCAAGCTGGTTCTGGCTCCACATGGGTGTGGGCTATGTTTACATGGAACGGACTCTGTCCCCTGGTACAACTAGACAGACTATTGACTGGAAGTGGTTATGTTCGGATATTTTGAGACTATTTGCAGCCATTCATGGACTTCGTGTTCCCGAACGACGATGGAATTGTTCCCGGTGACGATTTGTTTGAAGAACATTGTGGACAATTCGAGCGTGCGCCGTGCAGGTGAGCGCCACAATCAGGACTGCATACGACCGAGGCACACAGGGCCAACACCCGGCATCATGGTGTGGGGAGCGATCTCCTACACTGGCCGTACACCACTGGTGATCGTCGAGGGGACACTGAATAGTGCACGGTACATCCAAACCGTCATCGAACCCATCGTTCTACCATTCCTAGACCGGCAAGGAAACTTGCTGTTCCAACAGGACAATGCACGTCCGCATGTATCCCGTGCCACCCAACGTGCTCTAGAAGGTGTAAGTCAACTACCCTGGCCAGCAAGATCTCCGGATCTGTCCCCCATTGAGCATGTTTGGGACTGGATGAAGCGTCGTCTCACGCGGTCTGCACGTCCAGCACGAACGCTGGTCCAACTGAGGCGCCAGGTGGAAATGGCATGGCAAGCCGTTCCACAGGACTACATCCAGCATCTCTACGATCGTCTCCATGGGAGAATAGTAGCCTGCATTGCTGCGAAAGGTGGATATACACTGTACTAGTGCCGACATTGTGCATGCTCTGTTGCCTGTGTCTATGTGCCTGTGGTTCTGTCAGTGTGATCATATGATGTATCTGACCCCAGGAATGTGTCAATAAAGTTTCCCCTTCCTGGGACAATGAATTCACGGTGTTCTTATTTCAATTTCCAGGAGTGTATTTAGCACACAAGTATTACGGAGATGCTTCATGAACTCTAATGGGAGTATCTGGAGTCAAGCCAACACTCCTTTCGCGATGCTACATTGCAGTAATTTAGAGAAACAGAATCTGAGGCTGACTGCCGAACGATTCTCAGGCCGCCATTATACATTTGGCGTAAGGATCAGGAAGATAAGCTGCATGAAATTAGGACTCCTACGGATACTTTTAAATAATCCTTTGCCGTTGCTCTTTTTGCAAAGGAATGTATATGACTGGTTAGGGGACACTCCACTATGTGCTGTACAGTGGTTTCCGGAGTGTAGATGCAATTATTAAAAAAAAAATGAACTGGCAGGCCCATACTCACAATCGGAAGTTGCCGGGAGGATGAAGAAAGGAAGGTTGAAGTATCAGCACATGTAAATAGAATGGAAGAGGAAAAAGTAGGGAGACTACCCCTAGTAGAATTCTGAGGATCCATGGAGGACAGAGGGGGTCGAGGAAGAGCACGGACAAGATGGAACGATAACATCAACAGCCATACAGTGGCAATGGGCACGACCAGGGGTGAATGGACCACGAAAGGCAGGGAAAAGGAATTATAAGCAGAGGAAAGTAGGAACGCGTGTGGTCCCCTGGGAATAAGTAACGATTAACAAGGACAAGCAAAATAAGAAGAAGAAGGAGATAACCATTATGAACGACAAAGCTTACTAACAAATCAAGGCTGAATTTTTGCTTTCAACCAAAGATCTTTAAACAGTATTTATGTTTCTTCTATGACAATATTTTAAAAAAGTAAGTGGATTTCGAAAATGCAATCTTCAGATTATGCTATTTATATCACATGTATCGTATCTTACTTTTGCTTACACTTGGTTCTTCCGTTTCTGTCTCTCCATTTCACTTACATAATACACAGGTAAACTCACATTATACTCTTAACTCCATTTGAAAATTCGACCTAGTTTGCAACATTTGAAGAACGTACACTTCTCGCCATTAAAATTGCTACACCAAGAAGCTGAAGTGCTACAGACGCGAAATCTAGCCGACAGGAAGAAGATGCTGTGATATGCAAATTATTAGCTTTTCAGAGCATTCAGACAAGGTTGGCGCCGGTGGCGACAACTACAACGTGCTGACATGAGGAAAGTTTCCAACAGATTTCTCATATACAAACAGCAGTTGATCGGCGTTGCCTGGTGAAACGTTGTTGTGATGCCTCGTGTAAGGAGGAGAAATGCGTGCCATCACGTTTGCGACTTTGATAAAGGTCGGATTGTAGCCAATCGCGATTGCCGTTTATCGTATCGCGACGTTGCTGCTCGCGTTGGAAGAGATCCAGTGACTGTTAGCGGAATATGGAATCGGTTGGTTCAGGAGGGTAATACGGAACGCCGTGGTGGATCCCAACGGCCTTGTATCACTAGCAGTCGAGATGACAGGCAACTTATCTGCATGGCTGTAACGGATCGTGCAGCCACGTCTCGATCCCTGAGTCAACAGATGGGGACGTTTGCAAGACAACAACCATCCGCACCAACAGTTCGACGCTGTTTGCAGCAGCATGGGCTTTCAGCTCGGAGATCATGGTTGCGGTTACCCTTGACGCTGCATCACAGACGGAGTGCCTGCGATGGTGTAGTCAACGACGAACCTGGGTGCACGAATGGAACGTCATTTTTTCGAATGAAACCAGGTTCTGTTTACAGCATGATGATGGTCGCATCCGTGTTTGGCTACATCGCGGTGAACGCACATTGGAAGCGTGTATTCGTCATCGCCATACTGGTGTATCACCCAGCGTGATGGTATGGGGTGCCAATGGTTACACGTCTAGGTCACCTCTTGTTCGCATTGACGGCACTTTGAACAGTGGACATTACATTTCAGATGTGTTACGACCCGTGGCTCTACCCTTCATTCGATACCTGCGAAACCCTACATTTCAGAAGGATAATGCACGACCACATGTTGCAGGTCCTGTACGGGCCTTTCTGGATACAGAAAATGTTGGGCTGCTGCCCTGGCCAGCACATTCTCCAGATCGCTCACCAATTGAAAACGTCCGATCAATGGTGGCCGAGCAACTGGCTCGTCACAATACGCCAGTCATTACTCTTGATGAACTGGGGTATCGCGTTGAAGCTGCATGGGCAGCTGTACCAACGTCATCCAAGCTCTGTTTGACTCAATGGCCAGATGTATCAAGGCCGTTATTACGGCCAGAGGTGGTTGTTCTGGGTACTGATTTCTCACGATCTATGCACCGATATTGCGTGATAACGTAATCACATGTCAGATCTAGTATAATATACTTGTCCAATGAATACCCGCGTATCATCTGAATTTCTTCTTGGTGTAGCAATTTTTATGACCAGTAGTGTATATTCACGTTAAAAAATAAAAACACTTCAGATTATGTAACATTCGCAGCAGTTGTTGTAGCCTTGAACTGACACTAGTGAGATGGGTTGTTAGGTATTCCAACAGGAGTTCTTCTGCTTTCTTTGCACTGAGAAACATGTACACACAAGCACTGAACTAGAGATAACGCCCTCGAACAAAGTCAAATATTTCGGTCGACGATAGCCGGGGAAATAAAGAAAAAAACTACTTCCACCATCGCAGTAGCGACACAGTGTGCAGAGAAGTGACCTACTGATATTGTAGTTAAAGATAAAAAGCTAAACCTGAAAACGTGTATGAGCAAAACGTAAGTGAAAGTCACTACTACTACTTAATGTAAAGAGCAAGAATGACCTGCTTTTTCGTGATTACACTACATACACTGCCGGAGAGAAAAGGAAAACCTGGGAAGAGGGTGTCGATTTTGATTCTATGATGCCATATGCCACCTGAAGATAGTAGTCATACTGATGATGGTTTGAACGTCGTCCACCAACAGATAGCGTAGTTGCATACATCACGTGTAACAGGGAATACCCACAGCCAGAAGGCTCAGTATGCGGCGAACGTGTAATGTCAGCAGGCACTCACGCCACACAGAAGCACTTGTGCTTTCTACAGCCAACTGAACGATTATGAAAGGGGTAAAACTGTGGCCTTTCAAGTGGTGAGATGGCACTTTCGGATAATTGCCACACAAGTTGGACGTGGAGTGTCAGTTATCCAACGATGCTGTTATCAGTGATCACGGCAACATTCTCACACATGTAGACGAGATACTGGAATTCCAACCAACACACACACCCGCCAGGATCATCGTATTGTAAGGGCAGTAATACAGATCGTACAGCTACCACAGCACATATAAGAGGGCTTGTGATCCCAGATCTGTTAACACGTACTGTTGCGAACCGGTTGTTAACATTGGGACTACGGCCATGCCCACCTCTAGCCTGTTTTCCAATCACGCCACAGCATCGATGTGCACAGCTAGACTGGTGGCGTCACAGGATCACTTGAGAGAAGGATGGAGTGGTCTTCAATAAAGATATCAGACTCTGCCTGCACGCTAATGATGGTCGTTTACACGTGCGACGTAGGCCTCGTGAGCGCAGTCTCATAATGTACAGTCGTGGACAAAACGAGCGAGACCCCTCGCCTTTTCGTTATGCTGATCCGCACAGCTTTAAAGTCTGCTACACACCATAACAGGCAAGGCGACGAAGTGCTACCAACATACTATGCAAATTCGCTCAGCTGATTTTCTGAGATAGCTAGGAGAAACTCGCGCTTCGCAGACGCCACAGCATCGTCTGCCACCACTTCGCGGGAAACGAAGTACCTCAAGTATAAGTCAATGTGTTGTATTCGCATATCTGTGACTATGACTTGGATCGAAAGTGTGGTTATGGGTAGCACGTATGCCCAGATTGTAATTCTAACATCATGAATAAATACAAGGGGAAATGAATTAGGCGTCCTTCCTCTTCCGCAACATCAAATATATTTTAGTTATTCTTTCTTAAATGGACTGAGCAGAAAATCATTCACAATAAGTGAATAACTTTTTAGTAACAACAGATGATATTAACAGCTTGCCGGCGGTGGTTAGCCGTGCGCTCAACGGCGTCATATCGCGGACCGCGCGGCTCCCTGCTCCGTCAGTTCGAATCCTTCCCCGTGCATACATGTGTGTTAGGTTAGGTAGGTTGAACAAGTTGTAGATCTAGGGGACTGATGACCTAAGCAGTTTGGTGGCATAGTTCTTAGAGCCATTTTTTGACCTTTCGCGTAAATTTTATTTACATAAAGGGCCTATCTTTAGATTGCGTTGACATAGCTCACTTTTTGACACCACCCAAGGACCGTATACCGCAGGAAGTGCGATACATTTCCGCTTATTATGTCCACCCGTACTCCAGGTAAACGGATTTTAAGGGTTGGGTAGACAAATAGACGGCCAAGAAAGTGAGAACACAGTTACTGAAGATGAGGGCGGCATAATAATTTCCCCTACTCTTTATTCGAAATGTTCCAGTTGAAGTCGATGCATCAGCATATTAATCGTAGCTACGCTTTCGCCCAAATCACGTTTACAGGAATGCAAATAAAATCCATTTGCCTAAACACGTGGTAATTCAGATCCCTCTATTAATGCCACAGCGTTTTAGATGTGCGAGCATACCCATTGCTAGCTACCTTAAGGAACAATTCGGCTAATGAACGTTTTCTGGCTATGGCACGTCTAATAGAGAATTCGAAACATTGTAGAATACGTTTGGCAGCTACGTCGCCGTTTATTACCTGGGGTGGTGCAGAATTATCCTACTAAATTTACTCGCTAATAACAATTTTTTATTTCGATAAACATCTCGAATGACTGTCACATAAGAGGTGACATAAAGGTAGACAATTCATATTTTTGAGTCCAGACTGCTCTATGCAACAGAAACTGTAGATCATTTTGCCATTTTAATTGCGAAATAGCCGGCTTATTCATGTATGGGGTAATAATAGAGGCTGTTTGCGTGGTTTGTCTGCTGGCGTAGTGAAAGTTGCTTGCTACTGCAAGGGAGGTCTGGTTTGTTTTCGGTTCTGATCTCGATGGAGGCATATAGACTATCAGTAAAGGAATTTTAAGAAATTTTCGCGCCCCCAATTTATTCTGTACCGGCGCCCTGTGGATGTCGATATGAAACTCTTGTAGAATTTCATACTTGTTACTGCCTACTTTTTCCACTTCTGTCAATAACTAAATTGACTTAAATGTAGCACTGAATGATTTTTAACTGAACTTCTTTATGAATCTTCACACATTGCTAAATTTGCACACTTTCACGGTAGGTCAGCAACGGTAATCCAGTATGACTGGTCTGAACGTTGACACAGACCATTTCGCGGCCGAATGCGCATAATATTTTGCTAATTCGTAACGATCTGGGGTACCTTGTCTTACTAAAACAGTACTCTCGATAAGCTGAAATTCATTTTTATTAGTACAGTTCATACTAATTAGCGTTTCTTCTTTCATTTATATCTTATATTTAGTTGTTGTGGTTAACACACTAATCAGCATTAATATAGTCTTACACATGATTGAAAACAGTCTGACAAATTTCGGATAGTTTTTCAATTTCAGGCCTGTGCATAGTATGTTGGTAGCACTTCGTCGCCTTGCCTGTTATGCTGTGTAGTAGACTTTAAAGCTGTGCGGATCAGCATAACGAAAAGGCGAGGGGTCTCGCTCGTTTTGTTCACGACTGTACATTCGTCCAAGACACACTTGCCCTACCCCAAGCAAGCTAGAAATCTTATTCATTTTTGGTGTTTATGAAGGGGACGGTGACCAGCGCTCGGTAGGTTCAGAAAGCTGTTAGATTAGTTCTTTTGCAATTCTTGCAACAGGAAGGTTATGTATTGTTCCAAGGGGATAATGCCCACACGCGCACTGACTGTGACACTCAACGCGCTCTGCAAGACGTGCAGCCTCTTCCCTGGGCTGAGCGATGTATGGACACCTTCTGCAATAAAGCATATTTAGGATATGAGGGGACGAGAAGTGACTCATACGACTCATCAACCAAAAACTCTTACATAACTACGTGAACAGGTCGAGTCGATCAGGCGTTGAATAAAGTATCCCAAAACAGTATTCGCCATCTGCACGATCGACTGGATGCCAGAGTACGCACCTGCATTGCGGTCCCAAGGACTAATGCGGACGTTTCAGCATTGGTAGACACCTGGTACTTGACAACCGCTTGATCTATTGACCCATAAACGTAATCATTTCACGTAATCTATATACGCCGTTGCAACAATAAATCTTGGACGAAATGAAAACCTCTACAAGGATGTACATTTTTTCTGGCTGTGTATGTGTCTATGTTTTGCAAGATGGGGATGATATTAAGGGTAAGTACAGTTACAAAGCTTTTATCGTCACAAGATGGAAGTGTGATTTGTAAATTAACGTAATTTAGCAGCAAACAGCATGCCTGTAGGCGTCATGTATGTCCATAATTTGCACCCCAAATTTTCTGAATGGCTATGTAGAGATTTATTATTTATTTTAATTACAGCAACCTATAAAAACGTTGACCAGTTCACGTAACATGCCACCAAAACTTTGTCTTAGAGCTGTTTATTATATGTAACTCATTGCAATGCAACTACTTTGTAACTACTCTGCAAATGTCACAAGAGAGATTTATTAAGAAACTATCCTTATAAATGAAGGTACATGACACAATTTGGTGTAGAGCTTAAGAACGGGAATAACTTTCGCATGACATGCCACTGCCAAGTAACAATTGTTTTTATTATTATTCTTACACATTTTTTCGGTCATCACTATTGTGACTTGTTTTATGCTGCCCACCACGAACTGCTCTCCTGTGCATATCTTTTCAACAAAGAGTAGCAATTGCTATTAACGTCCTCAGTTGTTTGCTTGATTTATTACAGTATCTGTCTACCTCTACAGTTTTTACCCTCCAGAGCACCTTGTAGTAACGTGGAAGCTATTTCCCGATGTTTTAACGTATGTTCTATCATCCTGTCTCCTCTTATTGTCAGTGTACTCCATGTGTTCCTTTCCTCGCAGGTCTGAGGATAAGTCTTCTCAATCCTTACCTTATCAGTCCACATATTTTTCAACACTCTTCCCTAGGAAAACGTCTCAAAGGCTTCGATTCTACCGATACGGTTTTTCCACAGTCAGTGACTCACTACCATACAATACTGCTCTCCAAACGAACATTCTCAGAGATATCTTCCTCAAATTATACGTATCTGCGGCACTAGCAGACTTGCGTTGCACACTGGTCCGGAGACTTTTGGAGGTAGAGAGATAAAGATGATACAGTTTCGTCATTTATAGATCACATTCTCTGTGGATACAGATTAAGTGTTCTTAATGCAGTGACTATCATTGCCTTCTGCATCCTTGTACCGCTGAAACTGGGATTGCTCATAGGAAGCACTGTTTCACTGTTAACACAGAAGGTTTATTTTCAGTCACCAGTCTTTTCACTGGTTTGATTTAGCCCATCACTGGTTCCTATTCTGCACCAACTCTTCTTCTCAGGATAGCAAAAAATGGCTCTGAGCACTATGGGACTTAACTGCGGAGGTCATCAGTCCCCTAGAACTTAGAACTACTTAAACCTAACTAACCTAAGGACATCACACACATCCATGCCCGAGGTAAGATTCGAACCTGCGACTGTAGCCCCCTCCAGTACCATGGAAGCTATTCTCTGATGTCTTAATAGATATCTTATCATCCTGTCTCTACTTCTTGTCAGCGTTATCCATAAATTCCTCTCTGCGTCGATTCTGAGGAGAACCACTTATTTCTTACCCTATCAGCCCTCCTGATTTTTAATATTATTCAGTAGCACCGGTCTATGTTTAATAGTACGAGTAGTAGGTTTCTTTCGGCCAGAATGTCCTCTTTGCCTGTGCTAGTCCACTATTATGTCCTGTTTTCATCTGAGGTGGGTTATTTTCTTCCCTGCTCAACCTCATCGGCTTCGTGATTACCAATTCTGATGGTGGGCTTCTCGCTGTTCTCATTCCTGCTTCTTCTCATTACCTTAATCTATCTTACGTTTACTCCGAAACCCTCTTCTGCACTCTTTAGAATGTTCATTCTAATCAGCACATCTTAGCTTTTTTCACTCTCAGTGAGGACAGCAGTGTCATCAGCAAATCATATCACTGAAATAATTTTTCCTTGAATTTTTAATCCCATTCTTGAACCTGTATATCATATGCGTCATTGCTTCTTGGCTGTACAGATTGTACAGTAACGGCAAGAGACTGCATGTCAGTCTTACACCCTTTAATATCCGAGCACTTCGTTCTTTGTCCCGCATTAATACTGCCAACTCTTGGTTCTTGATGATGATGATGTTTGGTTTGTGGGGCGCTCAACTGCGTGGTTATCAGCGCCCAACTCTTGGTTCTTGTGAATATTGTATATTACCCGTCTGTGTCTATAGGCGGCAGCTATTTTTCTCAGAATTTCAGCATCTTGCAATACTTACATTGTCGAACACTTTTTCCAGGTCCACAAATCATATGAAGATGTCTTCATTTCTCTTCTGTCTTGCTTCCAATATCAACGGCAAACCCAGAACTTACGTTTTTATCTCTTCTAAGGCAGAACTGAGCGTCGTCTAACAGATCTTTAATTTTCTTCTCCAACTTTCTGTGTGTTAGTCTACTCAAAAACTTGAACGCATGAGCTATTAAACTGATTGAGCGATAGTTCTCGCTCTTATATACTCTTGCTGCCTTTTGGATTAAATGCATGATATTTTTCTGGACGTCTGATGGTATGTCGCCCGTCTGAGAGAATCAGTAGTCGTTTGGTGGAGTCCGCCCTCCCGACGATGACGTCCTTTTCGATTTCTTCACAATTCCCTGCAACCATTTTGCCTTGTCATCCTGTCATTTCCTATTTATGTCAGACCTGAACGACTTACTTTGCTGTATTTCTGTATTTCCCAGAATTTTTCTGGCTTTAATGAAACAAATTGGTTGCACATGTACCATTAAAAGTATTTTCCATCGCTGACCACTACTTTTCCGCATCTTTCGGGCAGTGTTTGAATCCCAAGTCGAAAAATTTATTTATCTTTTGAAGCGATCCAAAAATCGACAAAATTTGTGACTTGTTCATGAGATCGGAAGTTCTGGTCAGCCAGGCCGTGCGCCATTGATCCAAACAGTGGGTAGTCAGAGGGAGCAATGTCTGGAGATTCAGCGGATGGGGTAGGACTTCCCATTTTAACTTTTCCAAGTAGATTTTGACTTCTTTTGCAACGTAAAGTCGAGCGTTGTCGTGCTGCAAAATCACTTTACCGTGCCTCTCGCTGCATTGCGGCCGTTTGTCTTTCGATGACGATGACGAACACTTGCGATTGTTTCACTTCATTTTAACACTTCACAGTACACTGCGCCGATCTGGTCCCACCAAATGCAGAGCATGATCTTGGAGCCGTGAATATTCGGTTTGGCTGTCGACGTGGAAGCATGGTTGGGATAGCCCAATTACTTTTTGCTTTTACGGTTATCGTAATGTAACTGGTTTTCGTCCCCGGTCACAATGCAATGCAGAAATCACTTCTGTTTTATCCTCTGAAGCAACTGTTCACAAACACACAAACGCCGTTCAACGTCTCTTGGTTTCAGCTCACACGGGACCCAAGTTCCTTCTTTCTGGAAATTGGAAATTTGTTGTAAGGTCTTATGGGAAAAAACTGCAGAGGTCATCGGCCCCTAAGCCTACACACCGTCTAATCTAACTTACGCTATGGACAACACACACACCCTTTTCCGAGGGAGGACTGGAAGCTCCGACGAGGGGAGCTGCGTGGACCATGAAATAGCGCCTAGACCGCGCGGCTACACCCCCCCCCCCCCCCACCTCCTTTCTGAATCATGCCCATAGCCTTGAGACGTTTTGAAATGGCTTGCTGTGCCACTCCCACTAATCGTGCCAATTCTTCGTGAGTCTGACTTGAGTTTCATTCAACACTGCCTCCAGTTCTGCATCTTCGATAACATTCTCTCTTCCACTACTATGCCGGTCTAGGACGTTAAAATCACCGTTCTTGAAGCGCTGAAACCACTCACGACATGTTCTTTCCCTAATATCGTCCTTACCATACGTACGTGAGAACATTCGATGAGACTCAGTCGCTGTTTTCATCATATTGAAACAAAACAGTAACACATCCCGCAAATGACAAGAATTAGACTCGTAAAATGACATTTTCAATCAAGAACAGTTTATGATGCAGACACAAATCGACTAATGTTTGATGGAGGTTACGTTAACCGAGTTCCAAGGTAACTGCTTGACCTTTGCGAACCTTTTCTTTCGACCACTACTTACTGTTGTTACCACCTATCGGCAAACGGTGGAAGAAAATTTGTACACCATTTATATGTACTTACTTCATTCATTGATCAACGGAAGTATTTTATCTTTTATCCAAGAATCTTAACTTCCTTGTACCTACGTTTGTCTTTACAATGTCTTTACGACTTCATTTACTTCCGGTACGATGGACGTGGAAGAATTATGGGCAAATTTTAAACACATCGTAAATCACTCATTGGAGAAGTATGTGCCGAGAAAGTGGGTTATGGACGGAAAAGGCCCACCGTGGTTTAACAACACAATTCGGAGAATGCTCAGGAAGGAAAGTCAGTTGCAGTCGTGGAACAAGAAAGATCGGGAGAATGTGGACAGGCAAAAGTTAGTAGAGGTTCGTGCTGATGTAAAAAGAGCGATGCGCGAAGTATACAGTTACTACCACCGTCATACCTTAGCAAAATATCTTGCTGAAAACCCAAGGAAATTCTGGTCTTACGTAAAACCGGTAAGCGGGTCGAATCACTCACTGATCAGTCTGGCCTGGCAACGGAAGACAGCAAAACGAAAGAAAAAATTTTTAATTTAGCGTTTGAGATATCTTTCACGCAGGAGGATCTTACAAGTATACCGTCGTTTGAGCCTCGTACAGATTCCCGTATGGAGGACATAGTGATAGACATCCCTGGGGTTGTGAACCAGCTGAATGGGTTGAAAATAAATAAATCGGCAAGTCCTGGTGGGATTCCAATTCGGTTTTACAGAGAGTACTCTACTGCATTGGCTCCTTACTTAGCTTGCATTTATCGGGAATCTCTTGCTCAACGTAAAGTCCCGAGTGACTGGAAAAAATCGCAGATAACGCCTGTATACAAGGAGGAAGAAGGACGGACCCTCAAAATTACAGACCAATATCGTTAACATCGGTTTGGTGCAGGATTCTCTAACATATTCTCAGTTCGAATTTAATGAAATTCCTTGAGACAGACAAGTTGCTGTCCATGCATCAGCAATGCTTTAGAAAGCATCGCTCCAGCGAAACGCCACTCGCCCTTTTTTCACATGATATCTTACGAACCATGGATGAAGGGTATCAGACGGATGCCCTATTCCTTGACTTCCGGAAAGCGTTTGACTCGGTGTCCCACTGCAGACTCCTAACTAAGGTACGAGCATATGGGATTGGTTCCCAAATATGTGAGTGGCTCGAAGACTTCTTAACTTTTAGAAACCAGTACGTTATCCTCGATAGTGAGTGTTCATAGGAAGTGAGGGTATCACCTGGACAACCCCAGGGAAGTGTGGTAGGTCCGCTGTTGTTTTCTGTCTACATAAATGATCTTTTGGATTGGGTGGGTAGCAATGTGCGGCTGTTTGCTGATGATGCTGTGGTGTACGGGAAGGCGTCGTCGTTGAGTGACTGTAGGAGGATAAAAGATGACTTGGACAGGATTTGTGATAGGTGTAAAGAATGGCAGCTAACTCTAAATACAGATATACGTAAATTAATGCAGATAAGTAGGAAAAAGAATCCTGTATTGTTTGAATACTCCATTAGTAGTATAGGGCTTGACACAGTCACGTCGATTAAATATTTGGGCGTAACAGTGCAGAGCAATATGAAGTGGGACAAGCATGTAATGACAGTTTTGGGGAAGGTGGATAGTCGTGTTCGGTTCAATGGTAGAATTTTGGGAAGAAGTGGTTCATCTGTAAAGGAGACCGCTTATAAAACACTAATACGACCTATTCTTGAGTACTGCTCGAGCATTTGGGCTCCCTATAAGGTCGTATTGACGGAGGACATAGAAGCAATTGAGATGCGGGGTCCTAGATTTGTTACTGGTAGGTTTGATCATCACGCGAGTGTTACGGAAATGCTTCAAGAACTCGGGTGGGAGTCTCTGGAGGAAAGGAGCCGTTCTTTTCGTGAATAGCTACTGAGGAAATTTAGAGAACCAGCTTTTGAGGCTGATTAGAGTACAATTTTACTGCCACCAACTGATATTTCGTGGAAAGACCAAGATAAGAGAGATTAGGGCCCATACAGAGGCATATAGGCAGTCACTTTTCCCTCATTCTGTTTGGGAGTGGAACAGGGAGAGAAGATGCTAGTTGTGGCACGAGGTACTCTCCGCCACGCACCTTAAAGTCAATTGTGGAGTATGTACGTAGATGTAGATTTAGAACGCCTGTAATTGCTCTTTTTAGAGATGCCCACTCCTCTTAAACTGATCTGCATACAGTTTTATTGCTTATCGCAGTATACTACAATCTTCCACACTGATTCTTCCATACGATTCACTTAAACATTAATCTGCTTTTCATCCTTACTAAATTGTGATTTGTTTTTATTTTTGCTATTTATGCCTTACAATCCAGTAAAGTAACAACAGAGTCGGTCATCTCGTGGCAAGCGAAAAAAACATGTGTTCATTGCAGTCTGACGTATTGCCATGAAATGACATAAATTTGCGCTCCTTCAGAAAAGTAAATTTGTGATACCTTATGCACGTACAAAAACTGCAGAGCAGGAACACGTAAAAATGAATGTGCCCACATCCTTTTTCCAATTTGTTGCGGCCACATGTAGTAAGTGTTGCTTCACGCAGTGGAGAATGGCAAAACAGAGGCACACTGGCGACCGAGGCATTGCAAAGTAGGCAAGCTCAGATAGTCTTGCTGACAGCAGCAGTCTACCAACAGGCTGACGCAAGGACGCACACAGGCCGAGCGCCGAGCGAAGCCTGGAGAGTGCTGAGTAAGGGGAAGTGAGGCCAGCATGCCGCAATATACTGCGGGAGTGATAACAAAAAGCTACCACTGAGGGTAAAAAACGTCTTCCTGCTGTATATAAATAGTGGAGCGCAGGCAGCAACAGATGGAAGCCATTAAGAAGCAGTTCGGATCTGAGGACGGACGTGATCCGTGTCCGAATGTTCAATCTTCGTAGGTGACGATTCCAGAAGTCTGTTCCAGCTCGTAGAAGTCATCCGTTCGCTGCCAAATGTGAACTTCCGCTCTGGAGGTCGGCCCGAGTTCGGTCGGCACCAAGGCTGACTAACTATAGTGAGAACTTCCAGCAGCGCGGTCTTGGTCACAGGCGCCGCCAGGTACTGACACCCGGACTTCACGGCCACCCAGCCCCAGGGCGCGTGTTCCGTCCATGACGGGACCTTGTGGACATCGCGACTGACGGCTTCCCTGCCGCCGGTGCAGCAGGCGTCGGCAGCTGACTTCACTGCGACGCGGCTCCGTGGGCGTGCCCATACTGGGGCGCCGGGCGGCGACGAGTTCATCTCAACCACAGGGCATCCTGGCCTCAGCGGAGCACTGGTGGCCTGAGGCTCCCGAGTGCGATCAGCGGAGAGCGTTGCGCGCATTGTCAGACAGAGCAGCAGCCAGGCAGAGGGATCTGCAGGGCTGGGCAGCGACGACGAGGGAGAAATTGTAAAGAATGTTCAATAAATAATTGTAAAACTCCACGCTGTCTCAGTCTTTGGTGCAGCCACAGCGTCTGCTGCTGTCAAGTGGTGCAGAAGTCATAACAAATTGTACTAACTATTGTAGGTGCATATAAATGTAGGGAACATAAAGGTCTTTGGATAAATTAAGATTTTATTCTTGGAATAATATGAATTATTCTTACCTGCAGTGGGATTTTGTAAAGAATAGCAGCTAATAATAATTCGTATCATGTTGCCTCATTTATCTCCGTATTTATGTTACCATGCTAATGTTGCCTGTATAGCTAAACACTAAGAAACATGACGACAACTGTCAAGTATCAGCGCAATACTGGCAGGAGGGTTTACAGTTCGCTCGTTTTCACACTTCCGCTAAAGTCATATACTCGGACGGTGGCTACGAAAACTCATTCGTACGTGGTTGATCAGAAGAGCCTTACAACGTTACTATAATTACTGAGTCAGCCGTCCTTCGCTAATGTCAGGGTTAGGATATGAAACGGTATTTAAGAAACCTGACCTCTCACCACAAACGATTATAGAGCTCTCTGTGTACTGTCCACTATAGTTTCAGAGATTAGCACAATTTGTGCCATGTAACACATCTCATTTTCGACAGAGACATTAAGCCTCTGGATTTTCAATATTTGGTTAGGATCCCTGTCAGAGTCAGTTCTCGAAGTGGTTCCATTTGGCTAGTTTGTTTGTCCTGTTGTAGATCTTAGCTGGTATAGCCTCAAAGTAGAGTCCAAGAGACTTGTGACAGGTTTTCTTCCTCGGACCAGTCGATATGGCTCGTGTCACCAATGCCGGTACCAGTGCGCTGCAAAGTTGTCTTCGTGTTATTGTTCTTGACTGCTGTCCCAGCTCTAAAATTCTGCAGGATGCGTCTAGTCGTTACGCCTTTTTTTTTCGCTACCTACCTCATCAGCACAAGATACCCAGTACGTGACTGTGGAGATATTTTTGATACCCATTATTCCATCACTCATGCTAATGGCTTCACACAGATGGCTTCTAGCGTCATGGAAAGTGAGTACTGTTGTCTTATTGATTTGGAAATGGTAACTGCTTTATTTGTATGTTGGTTTGACAGTACTCATGACGCAGCATCGCTGATGACAGTTTTGATTAGAGAAACAAAGCGATTTCTAATTCCTACCTTGAGCTTTATTCGGCCACTTGAAAGACTTGCGATGATTTTAGTACCTCTTTCATAGAACTATAGATCTGTAAGTCGTCTCTGTGCCATATTGGTGATCCATACAATTCTTATACAAATGATTCAGACCATCGTCAGGAGAAAGTTGACTGGGGACCATGTGTTTCATTTCGTTTCCATTTCACTCTATAATCAATAGCCTCTGTTACATGCGCGTTACATGCATTGATGGGATGCCTAATATAAGCACGGCAGTGTGATGGGACAGTTTTCGTCCTAGGCTAGCTATTGCGGGGCAGTACTACGATCGTCTCAATAAAAAAATGGTGGAAGGGAACACCTGCCCATTCCTGAATTTCGCGGGGCGGGGCGGAAGAGAGCTTAGGAATGAGGTTTCCCGCGAATTTTGCAGGCGAGGCGTTTCATTGGCTGTCCTAGATCAGATTTTGTATTCTCAAAGTCACCAAGAGAGTCCTTCTCCCGCGTTTTTTTTTCAGTCTCTTTTTGGAGCAGTGCTTCGCTCCTTAGAGTGTAGCAGTGGATTGGTCACGTACGATACTCCGAAAACGCAGACGCGAATTATAGTTTGGAGAGAGATGCAGCAGTTGGCAGAAGGACAGTGGAGAATGAGTAGTCATAAGGCGGATAGACAGTCAGAAGCCAGCAGAGAGGAGGGGAAGATGCCAGACGGCACGTGCATGAGGAACTACAATGACCTAACTTGAAATGTAATTGCAAGTTGGTTTTGGTAGAATGTTAGGACGCGAAGGAACACGATACCGTCAGTGCTTTCAGAAACAGAGGATGTTCATGACAGTCTAAAATAGCTTTCATGTTGAGGAGGTGGTCGTAACGGGTCAGTCGTGGAGACAGTCTGTGAACGTATCCTGGCAACACATGAGGAAAAGTACGGGCCTACGGTAAAGCATCCCGTTATTTGAATCAACGCTTCATTTAATGGAACTGTAAATTTTCTCAAAATCTGTGCTCGACTGCAGGAATTTTTCAATAATGCACTCACATGTTCAACCACATTTCTTTCCATTCTGGAACAGGACATGCTTTGTACCCGCACGAATAACAATCAACCCAGTATTATACTGCAACCCCTCAGTTCCCAGAGGTGTTAAAATGCCGATCACTGGAAATTATCTGCAAAAATGGCTCTCAGTAGTATGGGACTTAACATCTGAGGTCATTAGTCCCCTAGAACTTAGAACTACTTAAACCTAACTAACCTAAGGACATCACAAACATCCATGCCCGAGGCAGGATTCGAACCTGCGACCGTACCGGTCTTGCGGTTCCAAACTGCAGCGCCTTTAACCGCACGGCCACTTCGGCCGGAAATTATCTGCATTTCTGACAACAAATTCATACGTGATAGTAGCATTGAACCAACCACTATGTTTTTATTCAATGATTTAATATTATATCTTTAGTTAATGTCAATAAATACTTCGGTCCACTACGTAAAGTACCATCATGATCCCCCTCCTGTCCTCATATGAACATTGGGAATCCAAGTTTTAAAAGTGTGAAAACGTTTCCGAATGCAACGTGGTCGTCTCCACAAGTCTGTACCGAGTCCTTGAACAAGCTTAAACTGCTGTTGGACTATTTCATTTTCATGGATTGAAACTATTCACAAATTACTTGCAACATGGTATGGCCACGGTATGTAGGTGAACTGCAAATTGCCTATAGATGGAGAGAGAATATTCGTAGAAAGCATTTCTGATGTATTGTTCTAGGGTCGAAATCACTAAAATATAATAGTTTGATGTCCATTTTCATTTCACCAATCATAATCTTCAGTTTCTTCACCAAGGCAGGGGCTACGCTAAACAAGTAAAACCTTGCAGTACTTTTAAGGCCTAAGAGTAGAGCTCCATTTCATCTTGTTTCGAAATATGCATATACTATATCTCTCAGCTGATGGACTGCAGTTACGATACTTCGTCCAGGATCTGTTTTAAACATTTTGCATTCGCAGTTTCATCGATCTCGTCATTAACTTAAAAACACTATTAGAGAAGTCGACTGGGTTTATCTTATCAGTTGTGTCGCTGTTTCCTGTCTTAGGTACTGTGATAATGAAGCAACTCTCAATTTCTTGTGGGATCTGAGCGTTACTCCACATTTCATTCGCCATTTACACCACTGTAGGTTGAAGGATTTTCCTGGAAAAGTTCAATGAAAATGCCGTCAAGCCGAGGAGAGCTGAGTTGGCTGCGCTGTTGACGGCAGTCCTCCAGTGCGATGACAGAAAAAAAATGTTCAAATGTGTGGAAGTCTTACGGGACTTAACTGCTAAGGCCATGAATCCCTAAGCTTACACACTACTTAACCTAAATCATCCTAAGGACAAACACACACACCCATGCCCGAGGGAGGACTCGTACCTCTGACGGGATCAGCCGCACAGTCCATGACTGCTGCGCCGTAGACCGCGCGGCGATCTCAGAAGGACAATCTTCAGTTACCTTCATTTTAAGGTGATGTGCTAACAGCTATGAGAGGTAGAATACTAGCTGTTAATGACTAACCATGTGCAGCAGGAGGTGACAGCCAATGAATGTCTGGGACCCGCAGAGATCAACGTTCTTTGGGATTTATGTGGTTGGCTTCACATAATAGACATCGTCGGCATTCAAGAAATTTTCAAAACAAACCATTAACTTATACCACTAACGCCGAATGGAAAACCACGCGCCGCCTTGATTACGAAGGTTCATACCATCAACACCGAATGTGAACTCCTTGGAAGTCACACATTGTGCAGGACGTTCCAACAGGTACCCACTCTTAAAGAATGTATATTGATTCATATTGGTGTAACGGGGTAACGAGAACTGATGGAATGTGATGACATGCAAAGAAATGTAAAACGGCCTGTCGCAGAGCTTATCGTGAAACTGGCTCTTTTTTAAAGCGTGACGACGTACTCCTCAAGGCACCCCAAACGTGCTCAATATGATTTCATGTTCAGAAATTTGGAGAGCAGTACTCCCATGTCATATTATACCTACATACACCATAATATATCCACAACCAAACAGACCATGTTCTATAATGTTCCTGGGACATTGTGAGTTCTCACATCTCGCTCTATGACCTTACGTCCTGCATTGTCGAATATGATCTTTGGTAGTCCATGTGTTACGGTGTAAGGAGGCACTATGTTGCATGGGTGTACTGACCTCGAAACCGTTGAACACTGTACACTCATCCTTCATCGCTATTGTCACACTCTCGTCCTTCCAGAAGTCGTATTTTTAGAAAGCATTCGGCCATGACTTTATTAAATTGAATGGCAGTGCACGACCACATCTAGCAGCGCAGGTGGAGTTCTTGGAAGGAGAGGATTTCGGCGAATACACTGGCCTGGCATTTCTCGCGATTTAAATCCCATGCAAGACTTGGAGGACGCATGGAGAAAAAGTTTTACAGTACGTCCACAATTATTTATTTATTTTTGACAGTAGTCTTCTGACTGGTTAGATGCGGTCACTCAATAAACTCCTCTCCTATGCCAACCTCTTCACCTCTTAGTAGCACTCTATGTGATCGCCGTAAGCTTATTGACACCAGTGCTTACTAATTTAAGTTATATATTACAGCACTGAAGATGGTCACGAAGTGACCGAAAATCGATTTTACGATAATAAACAAAAATATACGACCAATGCTGTCACTCCTTTCAAGTATACCCATTATCTGGTCGTAGTGCACAGGACACTATGGAGTCGCCAATCAATCCGGTATTTGTTTTCGGAATCTCTGCATGACCATGATTTAATCTAACTGAAATCTTCCCGTATCTCCCGGCATTTCAGCTGGCTGAAATTTATTGTGGAACTCAGTCTTTCTCCCCTCTCATTCCTGCTACCAAGCCCTTATTCTCCTGTAGTCCTTTCTTCTACACCTTACCCCTACAAATGCGTCCCAAACCCCCATGACTTTTAGATTTTCTTTTCACTTCACATACTGAACTACACCTTCAATATCCCGATGCAGATCTCCATCTCCTCATCGTCAGCTTGTGACGTCAGCATGTATATCTGAATTACCTTTGTCATTGTTGATTTGGCATCGATTCTGATAACAACCCTACCATAACGAATCCCACTATGCAACTGTCGATGTTACAGAGGAATAGAAGAAATCGTTTAGTATACATTTCAAAGGAGTGATGAGCCGTTCTTTGAAGATAGATTCCCCTTGGTTCTAAGTAAACACATGACATTCAGTTCTGTGCATCAAATACAGTGATACCAACAGCTTACGTTACATATTAACAGAAGTGAAGGAGTTAGGAATTTTAACTGCACTTTCATGATGTACATATTCACTAATGAATTTTGTGATAATCTATCACAATTTGACAGGAATAACACGTTCAACACTAGAATAAAAATAGATCTTTATTCCCCATTAATAACTGTGTCATGGCAACGGGAACTAGTTAGACAGGCATCACGAAATATTTTGGTCATTAACGCAATAACATAAATTGGGCGAAAGATAGTGAAGCAAGCTTAAAACATTTCCTCTGGACAACCTCGTCTGTTATAAAATTTTGTATCCTCTAAAATGAGAGAAAGAAATCTGATTTTAAATGTTGCTGCATGGGTGAGACTGAAAAACGTGTTCATTAATGTAAAACTAATCATGTTGAATCTTAACCTCTAGGTTCACAGGTGACCCATTTGGAGAGCCCATAGTCCCTTCGCCCTCACCAACCACCTGGGTAAGTACCACACGAATTTCTTTCCGGTAACATCTGGGATGGCCTCTTCTGCGTTGACGTACTGGCGTGGTACCGACATCTTCTCTTATCGATTACCGTAGCAGCTAAGTCCTTGCAGCGGAGATTGATGTCCGCTGACTAACCATCGGTACGTCTGTCCAGGTGACGTTTCTTCGTCTCTTTTTTCTCCTCTCAGAGAACCACCTCATGTTCTTTTGTTGGAGGTATTTATTGGTGTTTTCGCCAATGTCGCGAAGTTTCTAGAGCGGTGACTGACTCTTCGGTCATAGTTCTGCCTCTACGCTGGCGTGGTCAGGCATTGCGCTGTCGTTCTTCTCCGCATCGCCAGATATATCATGCACAGGAGTTCGGTATGATGACAGTTCCTGGAGCATTGACCGTTGATTGCGAACTGCGCCGGTTGTTGTTCTCCTTGAGATCACCGCCCGTCTGCTTGATCGTTGAAGTACTGACTGCTGCGCAAACTCTTCTGGTCGTCGGCCTCCTTTTTCGACTGCTGCCACTGCTCAATATTGTGGCTTAACGTATAGAAGTCTCTAAAGTGTTCAGTTAACCTATAATAAGTCTTTAAGCATTGTTCTGCCGTATCTCTGCTTTGAACAAACATAAGTGACACATAATTACTATACGGAATTATTATACACCCTACACTAGGCTGTTACTGAATTTTGGTTTTACGATTTTAGGCAGTTGTGTGTCATGAGAAATGATTCTTTCTGAAATGAAGAGACTGACGGTCTTAGTTGTGTCAGTATTCTTGATGTTATAAATTCAGTCATTTTATTACATTTATGCATGAATTCAGGGAGTTGCTGGTAGTCAAATATGTAAAGCAAATATCTTACTCAAAATACCATTATTCTGAATGTCTTGTGATTTGTTACAGCTATTTATGATACAAAAGTGCAAGAAAATTTTTACATTCTTTAAAAAGGTCAGTATTTTTCCATTTTTTAAAGAGATCTTTATTTTAATTATATCTGAGATTGTTCAAGCTGAGTGAGACCAGAAAAAAAAATTATCCTTAATATCTCATTATTATAAATAATGCATTTAGTTTAGGTTGTTACATCAAATCTACAGGGTGTTTCAAAAATGACCGGTATATTTGAAACGGCAATAAAAACTAAACGAGCAGCGATGGAAATACACCGTTTGTTGCAATATGCTTGGGACGACAGTACATTTTCAGGCAGACAAACTTTCGAAATTACAGTAGTTACAATTTTCAACAACAGATGGCGCTGCAAGTGATGTGAGAGATATAGAAGACAACGCAGTCTGTAGGTGCGCCATTCTGTACGTCGTCTTTCTGCTGTTGCTGTTCACAACGTGCAAGTGTGGAATTCCACCGCCTAGAACACAGTGTTGTTGCAACAAGACGAAGTTTACAACGGAGCTTTAATGTAACCAAAGGACCGAAAAGCGATACAATAAAGGATCTGTTTGAAAAATTTCAACGGACTGGGAACGTGACGGATGAACGTGCTGGAAAGGTAGGGCGACCGCGTATGGCAACCACAGAGGGCAACGCGCAGCTAGTGCAGCAGGTGATCCAACAGCGGCCTCGGGTTTCTGTTCGCCGTGTTGCAGCTGCGGTCCAAATGGCGCCAACGTCCACGTATCGTCTCATGCGCCAGAGTTTACACCTCTATCCATACAAAATTCAAACGTGGCAACCCCTCAGCGCCGCTACCATTGCTGCACGAGAGACATTCGCTAACGATATAGTTCACAGGATTGATGACGGCGATATGCGTGTGGGCAGCATTTGGTTTACTGACGAAGCTTATTTTTGCCTGGACGGCTTCGTCAATAAACAGAACTGGCGCATATGGGGAACCGAAAAGCCCCAAGTTGCAGTCCCATCGTCCCTGCATCCTCAAAAAGTACTGGTATGGGCCGCCATTTCTTCCAAAGGAATCATTGGCCCATTTTTCAGATCCGAAACGATTACTGCATCACGCTATCTGGACATTCTTCGTGAATTTGTGGCGGTACAAACTGCCTTAGACGACACTGCGAACACCTCGTGGTTTATGCAAGATGGTGCCCGGCCACATCGCACGGCCGACGTCTTTAATTTCCTGAATGAATATTTCGTTGATCGTGTGATTGCTTTGGGCTATCCGAAACATACAGGAGGCGGCGTGGATTGGCCTCCCTATTCGCCAGACATGAACCCCTGTGACTTCTTTTTGTGGGGACACTTGAAAGACCAGGTGTAACGCCAGAATCCAGAAACAATTGAACAGCTGAAGCAGTACATCTCATCTGCATGTGAAGCCATTCCGTCAGACACGTTGTCAAAGGTTTCGGGTAATTTCATTCAGAGACTACGCCATATTATTGCTACGCATGGTGGATATTTGGAAAATATCGTACTATAGTGTTTCCCAGACCGCAGCGCCATCTGTTGTTGACAATTGTAACTACTGTAATTTCGAAAGTTTCTCTGCCTGAAAATATACTGTTGTCCCAAGCATATTGCAACAAACGGTGTATTTCTATCGCTGCTCGTTTAGTTTTTATTGCCGTTTCAAATATACCGGTCATTTTTGAAACACCCTGTAGCTTTCCAACTGTTAAATAAATTTTCTGTTACAATTTTCATCTGCAAATTGTATTCCTGTTTTGGTTATGCTTGGGTTCAAGTTTCACATCACAGCACTTCATCCGGCCTTTATCTGCTCACTGGCAAAAAACCTTTCGACACCCAGATCGCCCAACATGAACCCCGTCGAACATTTATGGGACATATTCGAGTGGTCAGTTTGTGCACATAATGCAGCACCGGCAACACTTTCGCAGTTCTGGAGGACTGTAGAGGCAGCACGGCTCAATATTTCTGCAGGGGACTTCTAACGACTTGTTGAGTTCATGCCACGTCGAGTTACTGCAGTGCGCCAGGCAAAAGGAGATCCTATACGATATTAGAGGATTTCCCATGACATTTTTTAGCTCAGTGTCCATATATATAGTCACCCATTGCATAATATATGTGGATTTAGTATCTACCTCTCTAGAAGATTATTGACATAAGTTTGTAATATTTGTATATTCTGTAATGTTCTATGTCTGTCTAAATACTAGCAGTCTGGAACATTCGAGGTGTGTATAAACACCTGAACTCTAAATCCAAGTCAGTTCCGTTCTGGAGGTTCTTTGATGTTCGTAATAATTGTGTCTTCATTCCTTTGTGTTGTGTTTCACTGACAGCCCTCCTTCCGTTTTGGGACCTGAATGTGATTACTACCAGATTACTTTCTGGGCTGCCGAAGGACTAACAGTGGTAGACTTCCATTGAAGAATAAAGAAAACGTAACGTGGAGCATGCGTATGGATGACTAACGCAGTGAAATGATGGGAAAAGTTCGGTGCTGTCGTGATTCAACGCGAGAAGGTGGTAGCGACTGTGGTAATGCAGAAGTTACACCAACTCTAATCTGAGACGCTCGAGTACCATGTGATTATCACGCCTTCGGTCCCTTGAAAAACGTCTTGAAGTCCGTAACTGGCTGATGCACATCCTCGTGCGACGGGAGTCGTCGACACTTCAAGGCGTTTTGTAACCGACGTAGCATCCGCGAACGACATTTGCGGTATGGGGAAATGACTCACCAATCCACAACGTGGTTTTCAACAGACATGCTGCCCCCGTCCCCTATGGATGCCTACCGAAGATCATCCTTCTGGAGCTAAGAAAAGAATAACAGCACGTTGGTCCTAGTTAGATGCGTTCGCTAATAACGTTGCCATAGTTCACGTTTCCACACTTATTGCACGTACGTCGAAAAGACACGAAAGCCACACTAAACCGGTACTTACTTATCCGCATTGGAGTCGAGCTGACTTGCACATACATTGCAACAATGCCCTCAAACGAAAACTTCTAGATCGGCCCTGATATATGAATGAGAAGATTGAAGAATGCCTGGAAGAATGAAGAAAACACTTCAAGCTGATGAATAAAAGAATTCCAGTCGATGTAAACATGTACCAGTTATCAGATACTAAAGATGTAGAGGCCGTAAGAGAGATGGAATTATTAATGTGAAGCCGTAATAGTATACCGCCTAAGCCGTGAAGTGGGGAAGAAAAGGAAAGAGGTGTAAACGTTGATTTTTGTGACTTATCACTGGACATCCGCTGACTACTAGAGACACGTCCGGCCCGCTAGTATCGATATTCAGCGCAACCTATCTTGCCCGCATGCTGTCACTCCGCTAAAGAAAATAATGAACGGCACTAACCGCATTTATAACTTTTCAGAGCCATGGTCCAAATTTTTTCATACTTCTAAGTCACTAGGAAAAAGGAAGTATGTAGTAAAAGTAAGTGATGCACAATTAATGGAAATATAGAATGAGGCAATTAACAACCGTGTGGCGTTTTCTTGCAAAGCAGTGAGTATCATTAATGAAAACGGGATACAATAATTTAAGAGTAAATCCAAGCGGGTGATATGTGATAAGGTATGTATAGAAAGAGACGTTAATGACAAATTCAATTTATTTCATAGTAAATTTTTGTTAATATTTGACAGTTACTATCGTAAAAAATTGTCCAGAAGATCCATTAAAAATAGAAAACAAGCAAGCCGTGAATAACTAACAATTAAAATGGATGTAAGAGGAGCAGAGATATTTATATGAATGTCCGAGTGAGTCAAGTTCCAGCATTACTTGCACATTGCAAAAGATGCTATAGTATTTTAAGGAAAGGAATTAAAAGTCCAGAGATAAGCATATCCCGTCAAGAAATAGTAATGCACATAGTTACGTTAAAACTGTATAGGATACTGTTAAATTCGACATAGGGCAGCCATTCTGTGTGCAACAAAGCGTAACAGTTAAAGAAATAGACACTATTGTGATAAGTAGTTGGCACTCTATAAATAATGTTAACGGTCACTTTCTAAATGCAGAAGCAAAAATACGTAGTTATACAGGTGAAGAAACAATATGATATATTAGGAACGTCATTGCCCAAAACGTAAGACAGATAGAAGATATACCAACTTCCTTCACTGAAATTAATATTATTATAAACATTTTAAAAGACAAAGGCTGCTATAAAGTGGACCGAGTTTCAGGTTGAATTCTGAAAAGTTGTTCTAACTTACTAGCCTTTAGTGACATAAGTAACGCAAGACTGGAACATGGAATGTTTTCAGGCAGGTTAAAACATAAATTTTTTAAACCTCTTCATAAAATGGATAATAAGACTGATTGAAACAACTGTCATCCAGCTTCCTTACTGACATCTTTTTCAAACAATTGGAAAAAGTAATGTATTCAACAGCGGTCTCACACTTCAGTGGAAACAATTTACGTAGTGCATCACAGTTTGAATTACAGAAGGGTTGCTCGTCTGAAAATGCTATTTATCCATTGGCTCGTTAAACAGTCCGAGCCTTAAATAATACAATATCACCAGTTGTTACTTTCTTTTATTTTTTCCAAGGCGTTCAATTCTGTACAACAAATTACTCCCTCTCAAAAACTAAAATTTCATGGAATGTATGGCTTTATGCCCACCTAGTTTGAAACATACTTAACGGAGAGAATACAAAAGGTTACACCGTATAGTTCAAATAATGTCAGAAACGTAGAAAAGTTTAGTGACTGGAGAGAAATCGCAAAGGGAAGCCTCCAGAGTTAAATTTAATTTTTATACAAAGGAACGATTTTTCACTTAATATGCACCAAGGAGAATATTACCTTTTACAGACGATATTAGTTTCAAAACAAAGCCCATTAGATGGAAAGCAACAGAAGACATTGAAAATGACATTTTTCAAAGAATTATATGTGGTTAACAGTAAATGGGCTCGACAAAAATTTTGAGAAAGGGCTCTATAATCGTGTCTGTAAAACAGATACAGTCATGGCAGTAATTGATGCAGCGTATGAACAAGATTCAGTAGATGAGTAGAGTGCTCCAAACATTAGGGTGAATATTTTGATGAACACGTGAATTGGACGAAGGATATAGTTTCGTGAGCTAATTCATCACTTAGAAGGAAATTATTAATCAAAAAATGGCGAGTAATAATAATAGTATGAGGTGCTTACTCACAGACGTCATGTAGATGCCTTTTCAAGGGGGGTGGGGGCATTTTGACTGCACCGCCACCATACATAGATTCGCTAGTAAAATTCGTCATAAATAATTCATCACAGTTTGAGAACAGCGGTGGTGTCCATACCCAAAACAGTAGAGGGAAAAGTACCCTTTTACCCGCTGTTAAGACTGTCAGTGCCTCAGAAAGAAGTTACATACGCAGCAATAAACATCTTTGATTATTTGGGCTATGACATTAATGGCCCGGCAGGGAGGAAAGCAAGTTTTAAATCTAACTTCTTTCTCTTGGACGACTCCTATTCTGCTGCCGAATTTCTGCTTAAAAACTGGTAGCCAGAAAAAACTTTCTTTTTAAATCTAACTACATGATTAGGACAAAATTAACAATAATGTGTTCATTGACGCTGACACTGATCATTTATGCACGTCGCTTCAATAAAATACTCTTTCAAATGATCAGAGGAGCATGTAATTAATTGTAAGTAGCGAAAAATATACTACGCCTGGTAGATTCCTAATGTTCTGGAAATAACGAGAGTTGAAGGATGTTCTCTGTGACTTAGAGGAATTCGGAAAGAGCTGTGGGCGAGTGTGTGAGGAGGAGGTGGGAGAGGAGGAGGCGGTGCGAACTCGGTCCCAGCGCCGTTAGAGAGGGCCGTTCCATTAGAGGCGTTGGCCGGCCCAGCCCGCATTCCGGCGCCGCGTCTCGCCGGCTGTCGCCAGTTCCTCCCAGCCGGCAGACGCGCGCTCTGCACCCAGCGGGCGGCGCACAGTGGGGGAAGGAAAACGGGCGGCGCGCCCGGCAGCAGCTCCCCGCTTCCGGAATGCCGGCAATTTGAATTTCCCAGTCGCCGTCCCATCAGCAGCCGGCGCGCTCTTCCGCCGTCGTTCCGTAAGGGGGAGAACCCTCTGTGTGTTGTCGCTCCCAGGCTCACAACGAGCCTCTTCTAACATTTGCCTAGAACTGCCCCCTAACAACAAACTACAAATCCATTAAGAAGTAAGCTTCATCGCATACGATGTAGTAGCAATTGTATTACCATAAGCAAACCTTAGGAAATACGTTAAAACTGGCTTGAAAGAAACGCCATGACGAAAAAATTATTCACCTCCAGGGGGCATCATGTTGATACCGCTTAACACCGCCAACCGTACTGATCATTTTCATCATCAAGCATTGGAACTTTTGACCAGTTCCGCCTCAGAGCTGTTCACGCCATCTACAATGCTGTTGTAATTACACATCCGCTACTTGAGCCAATGTAGACGGGAACGTATTTGCCTTACGGGCACCCAACCCTACATACTGTCTAGTTACATTAATGTAACCACCTGCAAAAGACTGAATAATTAATTTCGCAGCTCGGGCCTCTGCGAGACGTGCACGAAGTGATTCGATGAGCAGCAGTCAGCATGGGTGCACGGAACAAGCACTTGCTGCGGATGCACACAAGCAGCAACGTTTCTTTTTCAGAGCCTCTGGGTTCATTTGGGTAGTCAATTACTCAACAGTGTCACGTCTATTTGCCTGTACTCGTCTCCAAAGCTGTCATTCACCTCTGACATCTATGGACCATTGAGTACCGCCGTTGCCTCGGTGCCGGTTGTATATAGCGATACTTCGCTGTGTATGGTGTACTTTAACCACGGTGGCACGACAGCAGTCTACAGAGTCACCCATTTCGGAAATGATTCCATTCGTAGCCCGAAAGCCAATAACCTGGTACCTTTGGTCGTCAGATAAATCGTTCTGTTGCAGCATTAAGGTGCACCAAACACGTTATATTTACCCTCCACTGCTAGACCTACCACCAACCGTTTGTGAATGTTTGTTGCACGTTAACTTCGAATATAGGTGGTAACCACACTAACGTGACCGCGAGTGTACTCAACTTAATGGGAACGGTGTTCAGTCTGTGAATTGCATTATTAGCGTTGTTAGTCATGTTAATGTCATAGTTAGCCCGTAGGCGTCGGTAATGGTACGGCTGCTAGTAGCTTCGCTGTAGTTCATGTTTCGGCGTTTATCGCATACATGTCGGAAAGACATGAATCCCACATTAATCCCTAGCCTACACGTTGATCCTTCTATACCTGCTTCAGAGTTACGCAACGTTGCTTATACGCTGCAGCAGCGCCCCCGAACGTAAAATTCTGATCGCCTCTTATACGTCCCTGTCTCAGACCATGATTTATATTTACTTTTCGGATTTTGAACTGACTATTTTGGTGACGTCCAACATGCCTCTGGTTATTTGAATAAGATACAAGAGGTGTGCTCACTTGTTCATTATTCTCCATAGTCTTTTCCGAATGTCTGATTCAAAAAGATTTTATAGATTAACGAAAGTCACCTGGGTCTCTGACTTCCCGTCCTTTTTTTTATGTTTTCGTGCCTCAGTCAACAAAAACGGAGCTCTTAAAGCATGATTTTATTATCCGTCTGCCTGTCGGTGTGTGTGTCCCATTGTTAAGCACATTTTACCCAGGAACGAGGACAAGAATCAATATGAAATTTATGTCACATACTAAGGTCAACAGTCCTTTGGCGGTGTTATAAATGTAAGCTTCTACGTCACTGCAATCAAGGGGCACGGTAATTTACGTCAGAAATTCGGAAACTTACTCATTAAAACCTATAGTGTGCTCTCCTTTAGTTCACAATCCTAAAATACGGCAAGAAGCATGGTTTCACGGTACAACCAAAGGAAAGAAGTCAGAAAATTGTTAATTTGTAGTTACGTAACACCTCTTTCACCCGACTTCAGTCTTGAAATTTAGAAATATTTTGAAGTCTTGGTATCCGTGGGACCAATTTATTACAAGTATAAATATCGACAACAGGCAAACATCGTCGAGGCAGTAGACCCTTGGAATGAATTATCTGTCTGATACATGAAACATCCTGACAGATTAAAACTGTGTGCTAGACAGAGCCTCGAAATCTGGACCATTGCTTCTCACGGGCATGTTTCGCAGGAGAGTTTCTGTGAAGTTTGGAAGGGAGGAGACGAGGTATTGGCAGAAGTGAAGCGGTGTGAACGGCGCTTGAGACATGCTTGAGTAGCTCTGACGGTCCCATTGCGATGGAACCACTCATCTGCAAATTATGGTGATGCTTGACAGGTATTCCACTCCGCTATCATGTTTTCCGTTGCCACGCCTATGAGGACGACTTTGCCCTCGTCTTCCGTTCAGCAGCCAACGTACTAGCTTCGATGCAATGGATTACCCGTTATTACCATACAGGGACAGGGAGCGCAATGAAGGTCAGACGTAGCTGTCCCGCAAACAACGTAGCCCCCTTTCCACTGGTGGACACCCTTCACTGTCTGAGTGGTGTACACGCGAGACGTTCGCCACACTTCGGCGATCTGTTTTCGGACGCTACTGCAACGCATCCGGGCAGACATACACAATCACCTACTACATCCCCTGAACAAGTGCCAGTGTGTCACCTGTAAGTAGGCTGTTTAGGTTTTTATGTTGGTAACGCCATGTAGCGCTCTATATGACAATCACTAACTGTGCTGTGTGCAGTATGTGGCTGGTTTGCATTGTTGTAATTTGCTATTGTAGTGTTGGGCAGTTGGCTGTTAACAGCGCGTAGCGTTGCTCAGTTGGAGGCGAGCCCCCAGCAGTGGTGGATGTGGGGAGAGAGATGGCAGAATTTTGAGAGCGGACGATCCGGACGTGTGTCCATCAGAAAGAGTGAATCTGTAATACTGTATATCATGAACTTATATATATATATATATATATATATATATATATATATATATATATATCACGTCTCTCCTACTATGCTGATATATACTGACACGAGCTACTTTCCATCGTCTGAATGGCACGCCATCACATGGATCAGTGGCATGACTATCAACTACCTTTTCCGAGACGACATCGTCGATCCGGCGGACTTCTGTACCCGTCTCCAAGTACACCACCACACCCTTCACCGACATCGACACTATCAGGCCACCTCCGCGAACTATTTACAGAGTACATTCGCCAGTCCGCCTCGTAGCTCGAATCTTGACGAAACGTGCCAGCCAAGACTGGGCGATCCCACGATCACTTTCTAATGATCAATGGTAGAATGAACGTTGTATAGACGGCTCGACAAAGTGGAGAAAATCTCAGCAAGACTTCCTAATTTCTTTCACTCTTCATCCTCTAAATTTTTTTGCTTACACATGTCTGTTCACGGATGGATCTGTATATGCAGCCTCCTTGTTTTCATTTTCATGCTCTCCAAAAAACAGGCGTAGTGCTGTTGATGATGTTGTGACGGTATACTCATTTATGTTTACAAAGAAAAAGTGATGTTTAAAAAATATTCTTAGAACGCTTTGCGTTTTCAAGAAATATTGTTACATTTTATAGAGAACCGCGTATTTTATTTTCAAACAAAAGAGATCTTTGTTTTTCGCATTGCCTGCAAGATTTTGTTCATGTAGTAAACAAAAAAACAAGAAACAGTCAGTGGAGAACTTTCCTGTGAAAGAAAAAGTTGTTAGATCATTTGCCCGCGAAAGGCAAATGTCATATAAAAAGAAAAGACAGTAGAGCACTTTCCCGCAAAAGGCAAAGGTCCTAAGTTCGAGTCTCAGCCCGGCACACTGTTTTAATCTGCCAAGAAGTTTCATATCAGCGCAGAGTGAAAATCTCATTCTGTCTAATTAAATTTAAATAATTAAATTTGTACGTAACCCTGTTTGCGCACCAGCCCAGTTTTTAAAATACTGTTGATGCTAAATAGACTTTGTTATTCTCCCAAAGATGCTTCTGTTATTGGTCTTGAGCGATTCTTTATTAATTTTCAGTATGCCTTGCAAACTATATTCGTGAGATTCATACACTTTAGCCGGCCGAGGTGGCCGAGCGGTTCTAGGTGCTACAGTCTGGAACCGCGTGATCACTACGGTCGCATGTTCGAATCCTGCGTCGGGCATGGATGTGTGTGATGTCCTTTGGTTAGTTAGGTTTAAGTAGTTCTAAGTTCTAGGGGACTGATGACTTTCGAAGCTAAGTCCCATAGTGCTCAGAGCCATTCATACACTTCAACTACAAAGATACATTTAATTCGAGCGAAAGCTGCATCTGTAGTAGAGTTGACTGGCTCGGTATATGCGTCGAGAAACGATCTGGAATCGATTGGGGAGAGGTGCTCAGCTCAGAAAGAAGCGCCCTCATGTAATGGCCCGGGTTAGCCTTCGAGCAGGTGGTGGCTGAATTCACAGAGTGGCACTGCGTTAGACGCAGACAAGCGTGTCATTCTCCGCAGAAGCCCGTCATATTGGCTGGTGTAGCTGCTGCACTCGTTGCAGAGGTCACAGAGTTGGACCAAGGGCTCAAGCGCACAGTCCAGCGACAGCAGTTCGCAGGGTCAAGCACTATGTTCCTGCAAAAGGCAAGCAGAAGATCGGCAGCTAGTCAGAACTACGGAAAATTCAAGAAGACCCAGGTAGACATCCTAAAGTCGGTAGAAGTCAGCCAGAATATGGTTCCCCTACTCGAAGGCATCACATCGACTTCCAGCACTATCTGGCCTAGGCACAGCGAAGGCTGCTTGTAGTAGTTGCAGCCAGGTGACATCCTTGAAGTTGATGACTAACGTAGAGTACCTCTCGTAGGTGACTGCAGACGGTGACAGACACTGCCTTCGTGAAACAGGCAGTAGTTACGGTGGTTTAATCTACCAACGTTTTGCCAGGCCATCAGCCCTCATCAAGTAGAAATTCAGTGGCCCGGCTTTGGGTCTAGAAATGTATTCCACGTCGCACTGCTGCAATCTGGTTCTGTACTACCTTGGTGACAGCGGCTTTCAGTCCAGGCAGTGATTCTCGTCGTGCTGGCAATGTCTCTTTATAGTTTCCCGCGAAAAAAAGCACGCTGTTAGCTTCCATCTGCCTCCCTTGTGTGCTACTGCTTCGCTGTGGCCACCGTGCTGGACGCTGCTGACAAATCACGGCTCACCCCTCGCTGTCAGCCTTGTCACACTCACGATACAAATTTACTGCCCGCAGCTCTCCGAGAATAATTCTCTGTTCACGTAGGAAGCAGAGCGCTTGCAGAGACACTGCTGTAGTGACCTTGAAGCAACCAGTCATTGCTCAGGTTACAGGACACACGGCGACTTTCATGGCGCAAACCACAAAGCAGATCTATATCATCTGGCAACGATCAGCGTGAGCAGTGGGTATAGCAGCGATGGTTCAGATTAAATAGGAGTATATGAATCAGTGATAGACGGAAGAATGGAATAGAAAACTGAGGATCTGATACATTTCGATAAGTTTGGCTGTAGGAAAGGTAAATGCACCAGCGAGGCAGTTCTGACGTTGTAGTTGATAAAGAATAGAAGACTATAGGGAAAGACTGGTAATATACAACATCTACAAGAATGAAGAGGGAACAGTAAGGGCGGAAGACCAAGAACGAAGTGCTGGGTTTAAAAAAGGATGTAAGAGAGGGATGTAGCGTTTCTCCCCTGCTGTTCAATCTATACATTGAACAAGCAATGAAACATATAAAGGCAAGGTTCAAGAGTGGAATTAGAACTCAATGCAAAAGTATATCAGCGTAAAAATTCTCTGATGATATTGCTATACGCAATGGCAGTGAAGAAAAATTACAGGATCTGTTCAGTGGACTGAACGGTCAGATGAGTACAGAACACGGACTCAGAATAAATCGAAGGAAGTCGAAAGTAATCAGAGGTAGCATAATTGAGAACCGTGAGAAATTAATCAATGTAGCTGGTGATCACGAAGTAGATGAAGTGAAGGAATTCTGCTGCCCAGGCAACAAAAAAACCCTGACGAACGGAGGAAGACTGTGCGGCTGATCCCGGAGGAGGTTCGAGTTCTCCCTCGGGCATGGGTGTGTGTGTTTGTCCTTAGGATAATTTAGGTTAAGTAGTGTGTAAGCTTAGGGACTGATGACCTTAGGAGTTAAGTCCCATAAGATTTCAGACGCATTTGAAGATTTTTGACCGGAGGAAGGAGACCGTAAAAAGCAGACTAGCACTGTCAAAAATTCCTGCTCAAGAGAAGTCTACTAGACTAGATCTTAATTTGAGAAAGAAATTTCTGAGAATATACGTTTGGAGCACATCATTGTATGACAATGAGACATTGTGACAAGACGAGAACAAAAGAGAATAAAAGTATCTGAGATGTGGTGATGCAGAAGAATGTTGAAAAGCAAGTATACTGATAAGGTAAGAGTTATGTCTTCCTCGCACGCTGTGTGGTCCGTTAATGCCTACAGGAATCAGGAACAGATGCCGTTCATGAGTTCAGATATTATTTGGTTCTACAACTTCGTGGTTGTCCTTGCAGCGTCAGATGCTGACAGTGGGTTTGAATGCTGAGATAGTTACAGAATAAAAAAAAAAAATTATAAATATCTCAGTTTTCAGTACAATGTCTATTCAGATGACGAACCCTGACAACTATGAAAATCTGTAAATGTTATTCAGACACACAAAACACTTACAGTGCACGTATAACCGCACAGAGCGAGGTGGCGCAGTGGTTAATAAACTGGACTCGCTTTCGGGAGGACGACAGTTCAAACCCTCGTTCGACCATCCAGATTTACATTTTCCGTGATTTCCCTAAATCGCTCTGTCAAATTCCGTGATTGTTCCTCTAAAAGAGCACAGCCAACTTTTTTCCCCCAACCTTGACATAATCCCGACTTGTGCTCTGTCTCTAATGACGTCACTGTCTACAGAACGTTGAACCCAGCCTTCCTTCCATTCTTAAGTACCACCCATTTGCAGAGGCGTAATCGTTTGCGGCAGCACCCTCGTGCACCCTTGTGCAGGTGTGAAGGCTGTAGGGAACGCGGAGCCGTAAAAGGGGGGGGGGGGGGGGGGCATGTTTGAAATTGCAGCCGACCGAATGGCGACCACTACTGCCACCCTCCCCGCCAAACTGTGATGATTCTGGGGGGGGGGGGGGGGGGGGGCAGGGCCCTGTGCCATGGATAGTGCTGAGCGAGTGTGGGCAGAGCCCATTTGTACGCCTGTACCACCACGTACAATAGCGACTGTTAACCATCCGTTGCCATGGGTAAAGGAATCATTGATGTCGATGCTGAAGTTCAGTCTGCAACCACAGAAGACTGCGGGTCCATCCAATAGAGAATGTGCAGCGACAGATTTGATAGTATTCTTTTTCTTGTCGGCAGCAGATGTTGTCATTTCAACGTCTTCAATTGTTTTATATATTGTCTGTCTTGCACGACGACAGTATCTTCTGTAAGGCAAGGATGAAGCAGGGCCCAATGGTATCTCCCATCCAAAAGTTCTGTCGGCGATATATCAGGCGCAGGCAAAGTACGATATGAGCTCAGAAACATCATTAAGGCATCTTCAAGTGAATGTGAAACTCGACGTTTTGACATTTGCGTCTTGAACGTTCGAAACAAACTCTCTGCTTCGTCGTTAGATTGTGGCGACAAGGGTGCTTCCTTGATGTGGTGTATTCCCTTACGTTTGCAAAACTGTGCAAATTCTTTGGAAGAAAATGGAAGTCAGGGGCAATTTTTTGTGGCAAACATTCGAGAGAAAGTACAGAAGCGAGCGCCTTGATAGTGCTGGCGGTATTCGTCGAATTGTATTTGCTGTAGGCATCAACGATAATCAGCCAACGAGTTTGCCAAAAGCAGCCACTAAAGTCTATATGGAGGTGGTGGTATAGAGTATGCGGCCATGAGTAAGATTCCTGGTGAAGAGTGGTCTGAGTGTCACTGCAAGCGCGACATTCTTCTGGAACATATTCTATTTGCTTGTCTAAAACAAGTGACGTACATTGTTAGCAACGGGCGGGGGGGTTAGTACTGTTGTCCGTTTGTTAGGTGTGTGAAGCAGAATCACATCATTTAGAAGAGATAAACTGTTGCGGTGCACAAGCTCTCTTCTCACTGAGGGATCGGGAATACTTTCCCGAAAGCGCAGCCAGCCTCGGCGTATGCAACTTTTCAGCGATCTTAGTGGTTGCTCATGGTCTGTGTCTTGTGCGATCCGCCTTGACTCAATAGGAAACAATTCTGTGCTAGCGAATCAGAAGAATCGATGTGTAAACAAGAAGCTTCCCCATTCATCGAATGCTGCATCTGTGCTAACAGATAAACGAGGAAATATATCGGCGTTCGCCTGTTGCCCTATCGGGCTATACAGAATTTAATCCTAGTAATCTGAGAACAGTCGCAATCAACGTTGAAGCTCTTATGCTGTGCGAAAATGCCGAACGTGGTCCCGGAATCAATGTGAGCTACACATCAGTCTGAGGACGTGGAAACAGTGACGTAACTTCTACGAGCCAGAATCACGGGGGTAATAAGACGAATGGTATCCAACCAAGAATTAATTACCAAAAGAAAGAAAATGGAAACTAAAATGATAAAAGCTGTAGTTGAGATCTTAGCGGAGTTCCAGAATAAATTAAAACAAAAAACGGCGTCAACCACAATTACACCACAGGTTATAGACCAAATTTTGGGCACTCGCTTTAGGTCAAGAAAGGCTTTACGGACAAAATGAAGAGCTCTGAACTGAAAACGTCAGGCTCAGAAAAGTACTAGCGGTTGCAAACGCACCAGATGCCCAGGAACGCATTCATCGCCTGGAACAATAAATAGCGGAACTCAAATCCGAAACTGTATATTTGCTGCTTAGAGGGACCCTATAGAAGAATCCAATTCTAAAATTATACAATACAAGCATACAGAGGAAGCAAGCCACACGTTATCTAGGACTGCATCTTGACGAAAAACAGACTTTTTACTATCTAGCAAACTGACTATTGACAAAGCCTAGAAAATTATGCACAAACTAGCCAGATTCATCACAACTCAGTACATATCACCTATGAAGACAATAAGGACCTACCACATTGTGATATCTGAATCTATCTCATGTTTCGCTACAAATGAGTGGGCTCACAGACTGAACATACATACAGGGTTATTACAAATTATTGCAGCGATTTCACAGCTCTACAATAACTTTGTTATTTGAGATATTTTCACAATGCTTTGCACACACATACAAAGACTCAAAATGTTTTTTTAGGCATTCACAAATGTTCGATATGTGCCCCTTTAGCGATTCGGCAGACATCAAGCCGATAATCAAGTTCCTCCCACACTCGGCGCAGCATGTCCCCATCAATGAGTTCGAAAGCATCGTTGATGAGAGCTCGCAGTTCTGGCACGTTTCTTGGTAGAGGAGGTTTAAACACTGAATCTTTCACGTAACCCCACAGAAAGAAATCGCATGGGGTTAAGTCGGGAGAGCGTGGAGGCCATGACATGAATTGCTGATCATGCTCTCCACCATGACCGATCCATCGGTTTTCCAAACTCCTGCTTAAGAAATGCCGAACATCATGATAGAAGTGCAGTGGAGCACCATCCTGTTGAAAGATGAAGTCGGCGCTGTCGGTCTCCAGTTGTGGCATGAGCCAATTTTCCAGCATGTCCAGATACACGTGTCCTGTAACGTTTTTTTCGCAGAAGAAAAGGGGCCGTAAACTTTAAACCGTGAGATTGCACAAAACACGTTAACTTTTGGTGAATTGCGAATTTGTTGCACGAATGCGTGAGGATTCTCTACCGCCCAGATTCGCACATTGTGTCTGTTCACTTCACCATTAAGAAAAAATGTTGCTTCATCACTGAAAACAAGTACGCACTGAACGCATCCTCTTCCATGAGCTGATGCAACCGCGCCGAAAATTCAAAGCGTTTGACTTTGTCATCGGGTGTCAGGGCTTGTAGCAATTGTAAACGGTAAGGCATCTGCTTTAGCCTTTTCCGTAAGACTTTCCAAACCGTCGGCTGTGGTACGTTTAGCTCCCTGCTTGCTTTATTCGTCGACTTCCGCGGGCTACGCGTGAAACTTGCCCGCACGCGTTCAACCGTTTCTTCGCTCACTGCAGGCCGACCCGTTGATTTCCCCTTACAGAGGCATCCAGAAGCTTTAAACTGCGCATACCATCGCCGAATGGAGTTAGTAGTTGGTGGATCTTTGTTGAACTTCGTCCTGAAGTGTCGTTGCACTGTTATTACTGACTGATGTGAGTGCATTTCAAACACGACATACGCTTTCTCGGCTCCTGTCACCATTTTGTCTCACTGCTCTCTCGAACACTCTGGCGGCAAAAACCTGAAGTGCGGCTTCAGCCGAACAAAACTTTATGAGTTTTTCTACGTATCTGTAGTGTGTCGTGACCATATAACAATGAATGGAGCTACAGTGAATTTATGAAATCGCTTCAATCATTTGTAATAGCCCTGTACTATCACGACAATTGCAAGAAGAGGTCAACGTAGTGTATTCCTGAGAATGAGCGGGACCTTCAACCACATCACTAGACGCACTTTGCGTTGTGATTGGGACCTGCTCTCCAGACATAACAATACGTTACAGAGATGCACTTTACTGGTTTAAAAGGGGCAGGCTTGATAGTGACCGAAATTACAGGAGCCAACATCATGAACAAAACACAGATGAAACAATGGCGGATTCAAATATGGCAGAGAGAGTGGGACACATCCGACAAGAGTCACCGAGGACACTCTGTCTTTCCTGACGCACGCGAAAGATTACATCTGAAACATGTCGGCCCAAGCCGGGGTTGGACCATTTCTTGACAGGCCATGGGCCGTATCCGGTACACTTAAAAGCATGGGATTAACTAACGATGAAATATGAGTTTGCGGATACAGTTGGACACCAGAACATGTTACACTGCTATGCAACACACTGGCATAAATGAGACCTATACAGAACGACATTGTCATAGCCAGAATATTACGTAATCCCTACGATTAGTTCAAAATAAATAGCGTAGCCGATAATGCATCGAACTGCCGGCCGGGGTGGCCGAGCGGGTCTAGGCGGTACAGTCTGGAACCGAGCTACCGCTACGGTCAGAGGTTCGAATCCTGCCTCGGGCATGTATGTGTGGGATGTCGTTAGGTTAGTTAGGTTTAAGTAGTTCTAAGTTCTAGGGGTCTGATGACCTCAAATTTAAGTACCATTGTGCTGAGAGACATTTGAACAATTTTTTGTATCGAACACCCTGCATGAAGAATACAAGCGCCGAAACCCATATGGAAAGAAGCGTAGACACATACAAACAACACGACAAACCACATGGGAGGACACAAGCACAACCACAGATTCCGAAGCCGAGGAAGGAACTCTAAGTCAACATGACTCAGAAACGATCAACACGTAAGGGACCCGAACCAACAACGGATGACACTGCATGCCACAACAGCCACAATCAACACAACAAGCCGTAATAATCATGAAACACGCAAATACCGACACCACATACTAAGACTCTAGTAATAACGACGCTTGGGAGGAGAAGGCAATGAGGAGTTTTATTCCGAGGCTCCTACTCCCCAACGACATATTGCATACTGCTTAAAGTATACTGCACACAAGCAGTAAAAAATGTGTTGCTCGTCTTATTGTTTGTAGACAGAAGTGTATTCTCTTCTCTATTTAAAGCTACAAAGAATTAGTGTTACATACCAAATTATTCTCTGTATAAAGTACGTATAAAACTAAAAATGTAATGTATTAATTTATTTAAGGAATAATGTATTCAAGTAGCAATGAACTATATTCATAACATAACTGTATTTCTCGAGCAAAGCTAAAATTCGTGTATTCCATGTACCAAATGCTCAGGCAGTATTTACAGTATTTAATCACTAAAATACAATGTGTACTTATCTAAGGTATCGCATAGAATATACCGAAACTACCAACAATAGGAATAAGTAACAGCTACTGAATATCATGTAGTGTCCTGACATTCAAGACTCACAGTAATATACCAATACACACAAACACGGTAAACATACATAAGCACAGACCATTTCAGATGAGAATGTAACATAGGCTATATTACACTTCCATATACAGTATATCACTTCCCTGTACATATTGCCAATTATTTTCACCACACTCATTGTATTACAATTTTCCTTTGACATTTGTGTTATATTAATTATATTCCCATCAACTAGGCAGAAACAAATCATGTAGGACCATTTTAACTATTTTTAAGCACTCAATTCGCTGTAACCTTAGATAAATTTTTATATATTATGTTCTTTACATTATTTAAAAAAGCATTAACAACTGTATACCAGTAAGATTGTAGTAATGAGAAGCGTTTGCTGTTGGATTTAGAAGCATCCGAACCACCTTACATTTCAAGAACGTGCGTTACTCTGTACTGTTAATGAAATAAATAAATCTGCGTTCGGGAACTTAGGTGAACAACAATTCAGTGATAGGCCCACGGTCACTGATGAGGATAAATTTTCTGTTACACAGGAAATGATGAACTTTGGTGGAACTACATATTATAGCTGAGGCATCCTTCTTCAGCTGACTATAATTAATCTGCGCACTGTTCAAAGTTTTGGAAGCAAATGCGATGGGGCGTTCTCGTTTGCCTATTTTGTGGAATAATATCGTCACGAAGCCATGGGACGAGGCATCGACTGAAAACACCAGTGGTTTGAGTGGTTGGGGTTTGTAGTGCATTAGGCAAGATTGACAAAGCAATGCGCTTTTCAGTATTTAAAAAGCATGGTCACGGTCCTCTCTCCAATGTAACGGAATATATTTACGTCTGAGGCGGTTCAGAGGTGCGGCAATTTGTGTCATATTAGGAATGGACTTCATGTAGAAAGTCAATTTTTCTAGAACAGCTTGCAGTTCACGTAAATTCTTAGGAGATGGCAGTTACTGAATTGCTTGTATATGTTTAGTGGAAGGACGAGCATCACTAGCATCGGTGAACTCATTTTTTGTTGAAAAAAGAACATTTCCGCAAGTTACACTTGAGGTCCACCTCAGTTGAAACTTAAAAAAGGTTGTCCAAATTTTGAAGGTGCTGTTGGGATGTTTGTCAAGAGACGATTAAGTTGTCAAGATAATACAAACAAGAAGGTACCTTGAAGGTGCTGTTAGGTTGTTTGTCAAGAGACGATTATGTTGTCAAGATAACAATAACAAGAAGGTACCTTGAACGTTGGTTGTTCCAGAAATATTTCAAACAGCGCAGGCGAGGTAGCACTTCCCAAAGATAGGCGTTGACATTCAAACAAGCTGACATGAGCGTTCACAACAAAAATTTTCTATGTCTCTTCGTTCAATGGTAATTGAAGATAGGCTTATGCAAGATCAATTTTCGAGGATTGTCCTCCAGCTAGACAATCCAAAATTTCCTTTGTATATGGGAGCGGTAGGAATCAATGACCGTCTTTGAATGTAGCGTTCCTTTGAAATCCGTACAAAGATTTATCTTCCCATTTGGCTTACGAGTGATGGCTAAGGGTGATGCCCACTCACTTGCTGAAATAGGTTCTAAGTCTCCAACAGCTTCCAGTCTCTGAAATTCTGTAGCCACATCGTCGCATAATGCATGCGGCACGGGGGGTGGGGGGGGGGGGGAGCGGCGTGGCATAATTTAGGTTGCGTATTAACTTTGGGCGTAATGTGAGCGTGAAAACCTTTTGTAAATCCTAGAGTACCGTCGAACGAATGTTGATACTTGTCACGGAGATGTTGAACTACGGCATGGGAAACTTTTACGTCAATGGCATGCGAATTGATCTGTATGTCCAATGCGAAGGACTCAAACGCATACGATGATGCTGATGAGGTCACATACTCCGAAGAGCGTAGGGGACGATGTGGGAGACCCGCACCTCCGACTAGGCAAGGTTCGAGCGGAGGTGGTTTGCCATTGCCTTCCTCCGACCGTAATGTGGATGAAAGATGATGATGAAGACGACACAACAACACTCAGTCATCTCGAGGCAGGGAAAAATGCCTGACCCCGTCGGGAATCGAACCCGGGAACCCATGCGCGAAAAACGAGAATGCTACCGCAAGACAACGAGATGCGGACAATGCCGAAAATATTTGGGCCCCTGCGTGAGCAGACTTCAGTGAAAGGGAATTCCTTAGCCATGTTTTTGAATTTAGTAGGTAATCGGAACGTTCCAAGCACTGACACTCTGTCGCCGTTATCGGCGGTGAGATGCAGACTTAATCTTTGCAAAGAAGGTTGGCCAATGTTTTTATACGTATGTAGGTTAACCAGCGTGACAGAAGCTCCGGTATCTATTTGAAAACGCACTGACTGACAGCAAATTTGCATTGTAATTCACAGTTTGTGGTGTGTTCTCTGAATATGACTGTCCATTCCAACTGGTGAAAAACGCAGTAGAGTGCTGTCGTTAAACTCGAGTTTCGGAGAGCCTTTTGAAGTGCGATGTACTTGCATTAAACGGGTGTGTGGGCGTGTTTTTCATCTGTACGGGTAAGACTTTTGAGCAGGAGGAGGCGCAGAATCTGAACACGAAATAAACGTTTGGCTTAATCCCTTGCGAAACAAATGGGGGCATTCTAATATTTTGCGGGCAGACCTGCTTTCTAAGTCCCGTGTAATGATAAAATTCGCATTCAGTTTGTGTAAAGAAGCTATTTTTCCGATCACTGGTGACATAGCATTTCCTGCACGACTTCGCTTTGTGCGGATATGGGAAACTCAGTTCGTAGTTTGTCCAGCTGCGTTTAGAATTTCGGTCCTCTATCTCTGATCTGAGAGATTCTGAATAATAGCAGTAGGAAGCATTTCATCTCGATGGATGACATTGAAACGTCCCCTTAGAAAAATTATAGATGACTGTGCTTAAACTGACACACAATATTTTTTAGCGAAACGCAATCTGACTTTCAATAATCCCTACAAGAGAATGGCCCTGACTAAATTAACCTATACGTTTCACAAATCACTTACCTCACAAAAATCTTCGTTACTCGTACTGCTGCAATACAGCGAGCGCCACTACTGCCAGCTAAATAAAAGATTCAAACTACTGAAGGCACTAACTACTGATAGGCATAGTTAGCAGAAGAAAGATTTTGATAGGGAACAAACAATGTAATTACCTTAATAGTGTTCAAAAGTCATAATATATATATATCAGTTCATGATATCCAATATTACAAATTTACTGTCGCTGATGGACACACGTCCAGATCGTCCGCTCTCAAAATTCCGCCATCTCTCTCCCCACATCCACCACTGCTGGCGGCTCACCTCCAATTGCACAACGCTACGCGCTGTTAACAGCCAACTGCACAACACTAAAATGGCTGACAACAATGCAAACTATCCGCAGACTGCACACACAGCACAGCCAGTGATTTTCATACAGAGCGCTACGTGGCGTTACCAATAAGAAAACCTAAACAGCCTACTTACAACATATGCGTTTCACGTTCTGTCGACAATGAAGTAACTAGAGACAGAGCACCAGGTCCTATTAGGGGAGGACAGAGAAGGAAAGCGGCTGCGCCCTGTCGAAAGAACCATCCCAGCATTCACCTTAAGGAATTTAGGGAAATCACAGAAAACTTAAGTCAGGATGGCCGCACTCAGGCTTGAACCTTCTCTCCCACCGAATCCGATTACAGTGTGCTAACTCCTGTGCTACCCCCTGTGCTACTCCGCGCTGTACAGGATTACATCCCACGAAGCATTTCGTACTGATATGTCGCGTCAGAGGCACAGCAGAATTTACAGTTTCCAGTCACACCTAGCAGTTCCACAATTTGCTCTTGATATGATTGTTCACTACACATTGTATACAGAAAAATGTGTATTTCTCTCAAAAAATTCGTCAAATATTGCAAACATGAACTTTTAAACTTGGATTTGGGGATTGCTGAGGGGAAACAATTTTAGTAGGAGCCGATACCTTTATGCTCCTCCAAATGAGATGAAAGTTGGACTGTGTGATTCAACAGTGATCTTGTACGCGTCGAAATCCTGATGCAGCCGTGTAATGTATTCTTTCCATGTTTCCATTGCCCCATCGGGCTATCGGAAAGGCGGAGCTGGCAGCTGAATTCCTTCTTCAGGTTTTGGAGACGCTCCTGTGCTGTTTGCACGTTTACGAGGCACGAGACTGCTGATAGCAGTTATGTTATTTATTGACTCTGAAACTGAGGAAGGAATATTAGACGGTGTTCAGCACGTACATGTTGGTCTGCCTGGTTTGCCATGATTCCTTAAATCTCTGAAATTGAATATTTAGGAGTATATACAGGGTGTTACAGAAAGGTACGGCTAAACTTTCAGGAAACATTCCTCACACATAAATAAATAACCGATGTTATGTGGACATGTGTCCGGAAACGCTTAATTTCCATGTTAGGACTCATTTTAGTTTCGTCAGTATGTTCTTCCACCTACGCTCAATGGAGCACGTTATCATGATTTCATACGGGATACTCTACATGTGCTGCTAGAACATGTGCCTTTACAAGTACGACACAACATGTGGTTCATGCACGATGAAGCTCCTGCACATTTCAGTCGAAGTGTTCGTACGCTTCTCAACAACAGATTCAGTGACCGATGGGTTGGTAGAGGCGGACCAATTCCATGGCCTCCACGCTCTCCTGACCTCAACCCTCTTGACTTTTATTTATGGGGGTATTTGAAAGCTCTTGTCTACGCAACCCCGGTACCAAATGTAGAGACTCTTCGTGCTCGTATTGTGAACGGCTGTGATACAATACGCCATCCTCCACCGCTGCATCAGCACATCAGGAATTCCATGCGACGGAGGGTGGATGCATGTATCCTCGCTAACGGAGGACATTTTGAACATTTCCTGTAACAAAGTGTTTGAAGTCACTCTGGTACGTTCTGTTGCTGCGTGTTTCCATTTCATGATTAATGTGATTTGAAGAGAAGTAAAAAATGAGCTCTGACATGGAAAGTAAGCGTTTCCGGACACATGTTAACATAACATATTTTCTTTCTTTGAGTGTGAGGAATGTTTCCTGAAAGTTTGACCGTACCTTTTTGTAACACCCTGTATTTAAAGTTAATATAAAAACACAAAAATAGTTCAGTAGAACGAAAGAAAATACTCCGCTCTGGTGCCCAAAAGTCCTTCTTCCACTTCGTTTCCTTCCTCGCTACAGGAGCGAGGAACAGTTGCTGTTCATGAATTCAGAATTCAGAAAATAATTGATTCTACATCTAATATCAAATAGTAAAAATAAATAACTGTTGGCTTTTCTTGCAGCATCAATTGCTAAATTAGCTTTAAATGTCGAGACATATAGAGATAGAAAGCATTTTAAATCTTTTGCTCTCCAGTATAAGGTCAATTCAGAAAACTATGAGCTCCGGCCACTAGGAAGTCTGCAAATATTGTTCAACTGGCAAACACACAAATGGGTGGAGTTTATAAATGTTCTAACTTAAGGACACCCGCCGCTGAAACTTCGGAAATGAGTTGCTACTAGGATCTCATTGGCAGCGCCGTAATCGTACACGGCAGAGCACTCGTGCTGCGGTGATGGCTGTAGCAAACGCGGCGGCGTAACTGGCAGCTGGCGTGTTTTGACACGCCGCCAACGGGTGGCGGCAAATACCGTACTGGGAAATGAGGTTTCCCGCGGAATTCACGAGGAAAGGAATATAAGGGGAAACTGACAGTAAGAGGGGACTGGATGGTAGAACATCTGTTACGACATCAGGGGATGCTAGAAGGAGCCTTGGGGGGTAAAAACTGTAGAGGAAGACAGAGGCTGGAAGACACACAGCAAATAAACGACGACAGAGGTTGCAAGAGCTACTCTGAAATGTAGAATCTGGCATACGAAAGGAATTCCTGGCGGCCACATCACACCAACCAGAAAACGGACCACTCAAAGAGAGACTCAGCTGCTTGATTCTTCATCGCTGTGTCATGCCGGCGAGCAGCAAGCAGCGAGGTGCCAGAATAAACGCAGCCTAAGGCTCCTTGCTTCATCGCATGGTGACATTTCCCCTCACCTGGCCATGAGTTTTCAACCGCTAAGTGAAAGAAACCATAGTTCAACACACATATGAAATTTAGAAAAACTGGATACCACTTACCACACTGCGGATAATAAATTAACGGATCGAGAAAAAGAAAGAAGACGTTCGGTTAAGAAACTGACAACGAGGCCTTAGGGATTTCTCCGCCCACTTCAATTTTTATTGTACTCAAACGATTTGGACGTAAGTTTCGGATATAAAAAGTTTTCGATAATGTTGAGCAACAGTCCTTCAATATTGTTTAGGAGAGTAAACCACCGTTTGACTGGGTATTACTACATTTATCTTTTGTACTATGGGGATTTCGGCATTTATGCCAGTATCAAGTACAATGCTAAAAGCTGTTAGACCATTATTATGTCATAACATCAACTTAAAAAATGATTACAAGATTTCCGATCGCTGTTAAGCACAAAAGCAATGCAAAGGTCTGCGTTGTGACACTTATTGGCCAAGCGGGACGGACCGACCGACATGACACCCTCTGCCATCGGAGAAACCGGATGCGATATTGGTGTGGCGTGGGGTCAGCGCAGCACTCTAACGGCTGCTTTCGAGTTTCTTGACTCTGGAGCCGCTGCTCTGCTGTTTGACTGACAAGCTTGACAAAAACTCGTACCAGTCGTCCCCCAAAAGGACCGCTCCGTGCGAACATTGGAATCGCACCTGGGTTTTCCGTGAAGCAACCATATTTGCTGATGACTCATCTCCGGAGGTGGCATTCTGAGTAAAATACAATTGTAGGCTATAAACACGGTACTGGTTGGTTGTCCCTTGCACAGTCTCATGTCCAGATCTTCCATTAGCAGTTTTTCTATGCTTTTATTCGGATTCATTATTGTTTAAGAATAAAAAAATTTAATTGTTAAATATTGAAACATAATTTTGAATTGCATCATGAAGTGTTTTTTTTTTGTTTAATAATCACTTGGAAAGCTAGAACTAACAGAAAAATAAAATGTAGTGCAAAAATGCAGAAGTAGGATAAATGGTTCAAGTGGTTCTAAGCACTATGGGACTTAACATCTGAGGTCATTAGTCCCCTAGACTTAGAACTACTTAAATTAACTAATGTAAGGACATGACACATCTCCACGGTGGAGGCAGGCAGGATTCGAACCTGCGACCGTAGCAGCAGCGTGGTTTCGGACTGAAGCGCCTAGAACCGCTCGTCCACAGCAGCCGGCTCAAGTAGGATATAAACTATTTTTTTATTTCCAGAAATTCAACACATTACTCATACAAATGTATTGACACAGTCTCAGAATCTTTGCTGGGGTCATACAGATATTATTTTAGGTATATAGACTAAAGCGATCGGTAAAAAGTTGTACTGGAATACCTATTCCTAATACACTTTCAAATGGAAACAGGGTAAAACGACTACCTGTACGCCTCCATACATATCCTAATTCCACTTATCTTCGGGGTCATTAATCTAAATGTACTTTGGTGGCAGAAGAATCGATGTGCAGTCTGTCGCAATTCCCTGTTTTCCGAAAGTTTCTAACCAGTGTTTCGCAAAAAGAAAGTTACGTTTTCTTCCTTCCTTTGATTCCCATTTGAGTATCTCCGAAACACATACAAGTTTATTTAATCTACCGGTAGCATATGTAGGAGCACGCTTCTGAATTTCCAGCGCTGTCTTGTTTTAATCAGACCTTGCGGGGATGTCAGACACTGGACCAGTATTTAAAAGAATGGGTAGCACATGTATGCTATGGGCGGTTACTACGTAAATGATGCACAATTTCCTAAAATTCTCCCGGATAAACAGAATCGCCCTTGCCTAATATCGTTCTTACCTGCTCGTTTCACCACACATCGCTTTGCAGTGTTACGCTCATGCATTTAATAGCCGTTGCTTTGTCAAGCTGCACTCCAATAATACTGTATCGAACATTCCAGGACTGTTTCTCCTATTCACCTGCATTTACATACATTTTTCTATATTCAGAGCAAGATGCCATTCACCACACCAAATTGAAATTCATCCTCTATCCTTATACATTCACTCAGAGACGATGCTTTCCCCTATTAGTCGTGCCATCACGAATCGGTAGCAGATTTTTGCTCCCCCTATACATCTGATCATGTATGCGTGTAGAGATTAAGAGTGGTCTTCACACACTTCCCTAGAGCGCCCTCACTGTGCCCTTCTTTCCGATGAACACTCGCTATGGAAGAGAAGGTACTGTGTTCTGCCGCTAAACAAGTCTTCCAGCGACACAAAATATCTTGAGGGCTTTTCGATATTCTTCGATGATTGTCAGAAGTCTATACAGGACCCCCATGACGAAAGCTTTATTTAAATCTAGGAATAAGGAAACTGCCTGTGCCTGAAACTTTCGCCGGGGGTTCGCATGATATCATTCGATAAAAGCGCAACCTCAGCTTAATACGAGCGACGCTTTCTGAATCCATACTGGTATGTGGATTGAAGCTTTTCAATCTCAAGCAGATCTGTTACATTCGTACTAAGATTCTGTTGAAGATTCTGCTGTATATCTATGGTAGTGATGGGGGACTGTATTGTTACCAAACAGAAGCAAAAGTTCAGTACAATTGTCGAAGTCTCCCACGGGAATGGTACGTACTGTACCATCTGCTGCTTGTACCTCACTCTACGTTTGTACCATATGCTACTTCACGTGTATGAAGCGGCATCAAGGCGAGCTTCTAGCAAGATCAACTACTGGTGACCACAGCCGGGAATATCACACAATACATACGTAATTTGTATTATCAGTGACAACATTTCGAGGTTCTTCAGTAATAGCCACAAACGAAAGCATTCGTCAGTTAGCCTCATCACCTTCATCCCCAAGAGTTGAGGGATGTTTAACGCTTAGGAGGAAGCGAAGGTGACATTTTCCAGTACCACAGAAACAGATTAGTTGCAGCTATAAAGTCTTTTTACATAGTGATGGTCCAAGTTATCAACGTTTGTGTGTGTGTGTGTGTGTGTGTGTGTGTGTGTGTGTGTGTGTGTGTTTGTGTGTGTGTGTGTGCGTGTGTGTGTCTGCCTGCAAGTGAGCGAGGCTACAGCCCACGTGTGTCCAAGGCGCCGTGAACACTATGCACTTAGGAAAATTTAAACAAAGTATCTGTAAGTAGTAATATCTATGCATGCATGACGATCTATTGGAGGGGTAGTGCATGCACTGGTTGGTTTGACTTTTAAATTTCTGTGATACAATAGTTAGCATTTCTTGGTGACTAAAAAGTGGCTGTTCGAATCGGAACATCGCAATTTCACAGAGGATGGGCTGTCGCTTTTCTGCTCAGGCACTGGCCTTGTGTAACAGGCATGTACCTGCACTGCACCTGTGATTAATTTCTATGAAGTTCAATAGTGTGTATAAGTTACTGTGCTTGACTTAAGACGTAAAGGAAGTCAATATTAGGACCTAATGCTGGCACAGAATTCACTTCTTTGAAGCAGCTAACTTAGGTTTCCATATGACGTTGATCATTAACTGCACAGGGCACCCTGGAAATGTTTTAACTTGGGATGCGTAAAATTGTAGCACACACCTAGAATATCACAACATTCTGCTGAAATTTAATGTAGGTCTTCATTTTTCCAATGTGGAGAAGTCTCCTACAAAGCGAATATGGTTCTATGGGCAGAGAGGCTTCACACATTTTATTCAGTTGCGACCATTGTATGGCTTACACAGCTCTTATGCTTTGTATAATTTTACTTTCTAAACAATGAACACTACTTTAATAATTGGCAGTTTTTCAGATTTTCATCTGATGTACTACAGATGACACAATGAATGATTCATTGGCCCAGCCTTTTCATGAAGCATGCTATTTAGTCTACGTCTTGACTTGATATCTAAAAATTTACCATTGTTGCAGGCGCACTATCCATTGGCTATTTATTTTCAAGTCTCGTGTAAGAAGCGAAAGAGGGTTTGACGTCCTTCCTCGTGTTGCTTTTCAGTATGCGTAATATAAACCTATTTCTTGTCTCGTAATATAAACTTATTTCTTGTCATCTGGTAATGCTGAAAATCAGCCGACAGAAGAGTTTAAATAGAAAACGTTGTGGACGCCTCTTTTCAAAAAACTCGAGCTATTTGGTTCTCGATAACCTGTTCCATGTATCTAGAGGTTATCCAGGGGCCAGCCATGGAGATAGTCTCCCAAACATGCTTAGTAGATGGATCTTGATCTGTCTTCCAAGCTGTGCTTTCCTTCGGAATTCCGAAATATAATCGTGAACAGCCGACGGGAGATGAACCTGTAAGTTCGAAACAGAGACGACACTATTTCTATAAATTAATACCATTGTTCAAAAATGGCTCTGAGCACTATGGGACTTAAAATCTGAGGTCATCAGTCCCCTAGAACTTAGAATTACTTAAACCTAACTAACCTAAGGACATCACACACATTCATGACCGAGGCAGGATTCGAACCAGCGACCTTCGCAAGAATCAACTTAGAAAAGCTTTTTTGTAGAGGTGATACATCACATATTTAGCGATTGTTAAGAACTGCATTATGAAATACACAGCCACGCGGGGTAGCCGCGCGGTTTAAGGCGCTTCCCTCGATTCACGTGGCTCCCTCCGTTGGAGGCTCGAGTACTCTCTCTGGCATGGCTGTGTGTGTTCTCCTTAGCGTAAGTTAGTTGAAGTTAGATTAAGTAGTGCGTAAGGCTAGTGACCGATGACCTCAGCAGTTTGGTGCCACATTAACTTACCACAAATTTCCATTTTTTTTGTAATATACAGCTAACGGTGTAGTTTATTAAAGACAATCGGTTTCGGTTCAGGGTCACCATAATTTGGTCCATAAACTACCCAGACATGTATTTGTATAACAGGAAAAACAATTAGCAGATGTACATTTTTCCATCATTGATATCAGCTGTATGTACGTAGCGTTATGCCATTTAACATCATCATGAAGTTAAGTGGACGTAATGTCCCGTACATCCGCTTATATCAATGATGGAACTACTTGTCAACCGGTGTTTGAGTTACCGAATACTTAGCTGAGATGGTTTTTGGAACCGATGACCGATGACCTACGACCAAATGTACAGTTACAGCTGCGTAGTGCAGAATGAGGTTCTGGACACAAATTTCTTCCTGGCAGTTAGAATCTGTCAATTTATTGACATGTCAGTTGGGACGTTCGTAGTTAAATGTTTAATTTCTAATCTATCACATTACATTCTGTGGTAATGCGGCGAGCAACCTAACTCAGTAGTATTAGGATAACTCCTCTGGATACAAATAAATTATGTAAACAACACAGCTACATTGCTCTCTCATTTTTCCGAAAATTTCAGACGTGGCAGTTAGAATGTTTTCCATACACCTGTTCACTGAACGCAAGACACCACCTCAGCATAAAAAGGCCAAAACCAATTTCGTATTTCATCTCTCTAAAACTAAGTTTAGTGGCAAATACTAGCTTGAAATTTTAAACTCAACTTTTTGTCCATGAGTTGTTACATTCATCGCCACATAAAAATCTTTCTTGTTTTTCGTTTAAGTAGCTATGTCTATGAAGTATAGAAAATACGGTAAAAAACATCCATGTACTGCGGAGTCTACAGGACGCATCTGTAATAATTTCATTCTTTGTCTTGATCATAACAACAATTAATATATTTCCCAGCTTGATTCCTCATTGCGGATTCGACGATGACAAGTTGTTTGCTGCTCTTTTTTAATATATTTATTTTAGTGTTGAGGAAAGAAATACTCGTGACAGTATCGGTAGAATTACTAGCCAGAAAGTGTGCAATTGGAGTGTTGAAGTTGAGTAAGTAGTACATCGGGCACCGATGTCGTGAGCTTCAAAAGTACTTGAGAACTGTATGGACGTGTGAGACCTGGGTTTCTCCTGGCGTATACAACTTTCAAATAACTTCTGGGAACTCAGCGAGGTAACGCTTTCAGCGGTCGCTGAAAGTGTTACTTGGCTGATTTCCCGGAAGTTATTTGCAAATGTAAGGATGTGAAAATTTAAGACCTGTCAGCGCTTGTGCCTCTTTGTGTAAAGGTAAAAGAAGAGGTAAGTCACAATTGAGATACTAGTACGTACGAGATCAAGCTCTCTAAACCTTTCTGTTGGAATCCAAAAATAGTACAAAAATAGATGTATTTGCTTATGTTCCACATCGTCACCTAAACCACCCGATCGATTTTAACCAAACTTGGTTCACTTTGCACTTACTGTCCTGAAAGAACCACTGTTAGTGTAAGTATCACTGTTAAGGTAAGGCGCACCTACTTCTCAAATGGCTGAGTTTGAAAAAGACGCACAAAGGGCCGGACAACACTACGATGTCATAGTTCATTTGATGCCTCCTAATATCGTGGCCAGCTTCCTTTTGCCCGGTGTAGTGCAGCAACACTACGTGGCATGGATTGAAGAAGCACTGGAAGTCCCCAGAAGAATTAATGAGCCATGTTACCTTTATAGAAGTTCTTAATTGCGAAAGTATTGCCGTGCGAGATTTTGTACACGAACTGACCTCTCAATTATGTCTCTTAAATGCTAAATTGAATTCATGTCGGGTGATTGGGTGGGCCAAGGCACTCGTTCGAATTTTCCGTAATGTTCTTCAGCTGTAGGTAGGTGGCACGACACATTGTCAATAAGCCCATGAATGGCTGTAAATGATTTGCAGGTAGCCGAAGATAACCATTAGCCGGCAATGGTCTGTTCTCCTGGACCAGAGGACCCACTCCGCTCCACTTAAGCGCCGGCCCTTTGTGGGCGAACGATTCTAGGCGCTTCAGTCCGGAACCGCACTGCTGCTACGGTCGCAGGTTCGAATCCTGCCTCGGGCATGGGTGCTTGTGATGTCCGTAGGTTAGTTAGGTTTAAGTAGTTCTAAGTCTAGGGGACTGATGACCTCAGATGTTAAGTCCCATAGTGCTTAGAGCCGTTTGAACCATCTGAACCACAAAAAGAAGAGCCCTCTCACCTTCACAGCCATCTTGCACCGTGCCACGGTGAGAATGTGAGTCCTCAGCTTCAGGGGATCTGTGCCACACTAGAACTCTACCGTCAGCTCTTACCAACTGCAGTTGGGACTCACGTGACCAGGCTACGGTTTTCCAGACAACTAGGGTCAAACCTGAAATGTCATGAGCCCAGACGAGGCGCTGCAGGCGACGTGAAATTAGCAAAGGTACTCGCCTCAGTCATTGCTACAATAGCCCATTAACGCCAAATTTAGCCGCACTGTCCTAACGGACACGTTCACCGTACGTTCCACATTGACTTCTGGGATTATTTCACGCAGTGCTGCTTGTCTTTTGACACTGACATCTGTGTTCAAACGCAGTTGGTGTCTGTCGTTACGTGGAGGCCGTTAGCCTCTGCGTTGCCTGTGATGAGAGGTAGTCCCTGTAATTTGATATTCTCGGCGCGCTCTAGAGCTAATAGTGTTGAATTCCCTAACGATTTCCGAAACTGAATGTCCCATGCGTCTGGCTCCAACTCCACTTAAGCTTTCAAAGTCTGTTCATTACCGCTGTGACTGGGTAATCACGTCGCGAACCTCTTCACGTGAGTCACCTGAGTACAATTGACAGCTTGGCCAGTGCACTGCTCTTTAATACGTTGTCCAGGCGACGCTACCGCCATCTCTGTATGTTCATATCGCTGTCACCTCACCTCGGTGTATATTCATACACTATTTGGAAATGAGAGCAGCAAGTGGCTTACATCATTCCTTATACATAATTTATACACAATTTTAAACCTCCAGAGATTTTTCTCCATGACACACCTCACAAAGTAATGAAAGGGAATAAATTTAGTTCTTATGACATTTAAACTGATCAATAAAACTGCCGTATCAGATATGGTGTTCTAAATAATGACTTCTTTATTACAAATTGTATTCGCAACACGTTTTGCAGACGGTATTCACATTTGACACCGAATGTGCCTCAAATAATACACACAGAAAAAATGTTTTGCATCGACCCGGTTCCCAGAACTCCTGAAGACAGATATTGACTGTGTATAGTGTATCACAGAAACAGTCCCGTTGACTGTGTAGAGACGTCACTGAACCCGCCCAAAGATTTAAAGAACCACGCGTGAGTAGCAACTATTAGACGGAGGAGGTCTAACTTCCGATCGGTTACAGTCATTCCACCAGGAAGGAGGTACACGGCTCCAGTTGTCTGTAGTTCAACGATGTACAGACGCTCAATACCGCGGTTCGATCGCGTCCGCATTGTTACTTTGTGCCAGGAAGGGCTGTGAACAAGGTAAGTGACCAAGCGCCATGGAGTGAAACAAAGCGATGTTCTTCGTACATTGAGGACATACAGAGAGACAGGAAACGTCGATGACATGCCTCGCTCAGGCCGCCCAAGGGCTATTACTGTAGTGAGTGACCGCTACCTACGGATTATGGTTCGCAGGAACCCTGTCAGCAGCGTCTCCATGCTGAATAATGCTTTTCGTACTGTCACAACACGACTTGTTACGATTAAAACTGTGCGCAGTAGGCTGCACGATGCGCAACTTCACTTCCGACGTCCATAGCGAGGTCCATCTTTGCAACCAGCGCGGTCTAGATGGGCCCAACAACATGCCGAATGGACAGCTCAGGATTGGAATCACGTTCCGTTCACTGATAAGTGAAGCATATGGTTTCTACCAGACAATCGTCGCTGACGTGTTTGGAGGCAACCTGGTCAGGCTGAACGTCTTAGACAACCATATCGGCAGCAAACTGACGAGACATTCGTCTTCTTAAACGACAATTCTCGCCCCCATCGTGCACATCTTGTGAATGACAGCCTTCAGGACAACGACATCGATCGACTAGAGTGGCCAGCATGTTCTCAAGACATTAACCTTATCGAACATGCCTCGAATAGATTGAAAAGGGCTGTTTATGGACCACGTGATCCACCAACCACTCTGAGGGATCTACGCCGAATCGCCGTTGAGGAGTGGGACAAACTAGACCAACAGTGCTATGATGAACTTACGGATAGCACGCCACGATGAATACAGGCATGCCTGAATGCAAGAGGTCGTGCTTCTGGGTGTTAGAGGTAACGGTGTGAACAGAAATCTGGACCACCACATCAGAAGGTCACGCTGTATGGTGGTACAACAAGCAATGTGTGGTTTTCATGAGCAATAAAATGGGCGAAATAATTTTTATGTTGATCTCTATTCCAGTTTTGTGTACAGGTTGCGTAGCTCTCATAACCGAGGTAATGTAAATCTTTTTCGATGTGTGTATATCACTGTTGACACATAATTCAGGAGATACGACGTTACAGACAATGAGGTGCGAGTAAAGCTGCCGCATCAAGCAAGGTGTTTCAACTTATTACTTCTTCACTTCTAGCTACATTGAAAAACATTTCGCAGACAATATCTACCAGTAACATCTGCATGTGCCCGTAAAAATATATTAAATGAATGACAGTTCAGGAAATATGACATCATACAGATTAAGCACCATGAAAACACAACAACAGAATGAAATTCACTTCAAAAGAAAAGTACACTATTGGCAATTAAAATTGCTACATCAAGAAGAAATGCTGATGATAAACGGGTATTCATTGGATAAATATATTATACTAGAACTGACATGTAATTACATTTTTGACGGCCGAGGTGGCCGAGCAGCTCTAGGCGCTACAGTCTGGAACCGCGCGACCGCTACGGTCGCAGGTTCGAAACCTGCCTCGGGCATGGATGTGTGTGATGTCCTTCAGTTAGTTAGATTTAAGTAGTTCTAAGTTCTAGGGGACTGATGGAGTCAGAAGTTCAGTCCCATCGTGCTCAGAGCAATTTTTTGATTACATTTTCACACAATTTGGGTACATAGATCCTGAGAAATCAGTACCCAGAACAACCACCTCTGGCCGTAATAACGGGCTTGATACGCCTGGGCATTGAGTCAAACAGAGCTTCGATGGCGTGTACATGTACAGCTGCCCATGCAGCTTCAACACGATACCACAGTTCATCAACAGTAGTGACTGGCGTATTGTGACGAGCCAGTTGCTGACCAGACGTTTTCAGTTGGTGAGAGATGTGGAGAATGTGCTGGCCATGGGAGCGGTCGAACATTTTCTGTATCCAGGAAGACCCGTACAGCACCAGCAACAAGCGGTCGTGGATTGTCCTGCTGAAATGTAGGGTTTCGCAGGGATCGAATGAAGGGTAGAGACACGGGTCGTAACACGTCTGAAATGTGACGGCCGCTGTTCAAAGTGCCATCAATGCGAACAAGAGGTGACCTAGACGTGTAATCAATGGCACCCCATACCATCACGCCGAGTGATATCCCAGTATGGCAATGACGAATACACGATTCCAATGTGCTTTCACCACGATGTCGCCAAACACGGATGCGACCATCATGATGCTGTAAACAGAACCTGGATTCATCCGAAAAAATTACGTTTTGCCATTCGTGCACCCAGGTTCGTCGTTGAGTACACCATCGCAGGCGCTCCTGTCTTGTGATGTAACGTCAAGGGTAACCGCAGCCGTAGTCCCCGAGATGATAGTTCATGCTGCTGCAAACGTCGTCAAACCGTTGGTGCAGATGGTTTTTGTCTTGCAAACGTCCCCATCTTTTGACTCAGGGAACGAGACGTGGCTGCACGATTCGTTACAGCCATGCGGATAAGATGCTTGTTTTCTCGACTGCTAGTGATACGAGGCCGTTGGGATCCAGCGCGGCGTTCCGTATTACCCTCCTGAACCCAGTTATTCCATATTCTGCTAACAGTCATTGGATCTCGGCCAACACGAGCAGCCATGCCGCGATGCGATAAATCGCTATCGCGATAGGCTAATATCCAACGTTTATCAATGTCGGAAACATGATGGTACGCATTTGTCCTCCTTACACGAGGCATCACAACAACGTTTCACCAGGCAACGCCGGTCAACTGCTGTTTGTGTATGAGAAATCGGTTGGAAACTTTCCTCATGTCAGCACGTTGTAGGTGTCGCCACCGTCGCCAACCATGTGTGAATGCTGTGTAAAGCTAATCGTTTGCATATCGCAGCATCTTCTTCCTGTCGTATACATTTCGCGTCTGTAGCACGTCATCTTCGTGGTGCAGCAATTTTAATGGCCAGTAGTGTATATATAAAAATATGTTAACTGTGTTAGATAGAGATAAAATGTGTGAGAGATGTGCAAAGTTGGAAAAAGTTTGGTGAGAAATCTTCTGCTAAACTCCTGAATCGATTTTAAACAAACTTAGTACACATCTTACTACGAGGTGCCTTCAATAACTATTGAAACACTCAATTTCTAAAAGAACGTTGGTTTCATTCAGTTTTCCCATATGCCACATAAATTCCCGCTCTGGCTACAATACTCTATTTTTCAACGTTGTATCTTTAGAATGCCACATTACTACGAATGTCTGACTGTCCACATAGTGTCACTCTGCTGGTCAACATCGGAACCGATGTCTTTCAGCATCAGTACCCTCAGCATCATTCACGTACTGCCTCCCGCTGTGTGAACCGATCTTTGAGTCGAACAGACGGGGTAGGAAGTTATGAGACGCGGATGAAGAAGAACAGTCCAGTGCCGTTTCGTGAACTCCTCTCGGATACTCAGACTTGGGTGAGATCTTGCGGTGCCATGGAGAAGGAAATGTTACTTTCCACATTTGTGGCAACGAACACGCTGAAGACGTTCTGATAAGTCCACGCATAGGTAGGACCAAGGATAGGACCTGAGCACATCTTTTTTCTGAAGTAATTACAAACTTACTTCAATTATTCCAACAATCAGAGTGGTAGTTAAAACCACAGTCTTCTCGATAGTAATGTATAGCAGTTTTCTCTTGTATGAAGCCTCTTTAGACAAGAGACATATCAATTTAAACAGAATCAAATTTAAAACGGAGCAACAGTAATGGAAATAATAGTTTATCACAATAAGCATGCCGAAGTCACCCATAACCTTCGCAAGGCAGTATAATCACATAAAATTTAAACGGTCACAAGGACCTTAAATAAAACCCACACAAGTATAAAATTAGTTAGTAATTGTTCCTAAATTAAATTACACATTAACCAAGAACAAGAATCAATCCTTCCAGGAAGAATGGAAATTCATACCTTTAAGTCTGGTAAACTTGGAATGAATTAGAAGAAGTGTGAAACCAAGTTAGGCCAAGCTGACTACCAAGAACAGTGAATTACAGATGGAATTTAAACGTTCAAAACCTTAAGTACAGTAAATGCTCATAAACGCAAGTGCTGAAAGAATCTTAGCTTAGTCACATTCGATCCAAAGACAAGAGTAGCTCGAAAAGGCAGTTAAATAAAACCATCCATCAAATAGAATAGCTGGGAACCTTAACTTGTATAGCAGCGGCAGCTGGTGTCAAAACTCAAGTGAAAACTAACGGCCACCGGAGACGCCGTCCGGATACATCACAGTCAGAAATACAGGTGTATGTACACGCGGGTGAGCGCAGCGTTACTTTAAATGACACGGTTCAGAAGCCTAGCTTGTCAAAAAATAGCATACACATTGCGGCGCTTAAGTAAAGAGCTCCGGAAATAAGGTGTTCAAGTCTTTCAGGCCTTAATAAAGGCCTTAAAGTAACGTAACGTTCTCTAAGCAATTACTTAACTCTACGTGAATAAGACCTATATATTTTAGTTATAACCACAAAATTCAGTTACTGTACTAAAACTACTAATACAAGGGTAAGACACTTACGTAACGAATATCAAATTTATTCCCAAACATCGAACGTTCTTTTGAAACTTCAGAATAATAAATACAAACTTAACCACCTTGCACTGGCTTTAAGCCGTCGGCACACGGAGCGTGCTGTCGAACGTTAACGTTGAGCGTGCCAAGTTAAACGTGCTGCTGAATGCTCAGGAACAATGCGACTTGTACATACGGTACGTGGACTCCAACGTGGCACACGATCGCATCGCGCTCCAGCGGCAATTGAGGGATGTTTGTAGTTCGGAAATCACACTGTTTACTCAAGGGTCCAGTGTAAAATTCCCACGTTAGCTCTATTAAAACGCACATTGTCCTCCATCGTCCACGGAAAGGAAAGTACAATGTCCAATTAATAAGGACACAGGTTAATAAAAGTTCCATTACAAACAGTGAGGTACAAATTTGGAATACTTCTCCGCATAAGATAAACATTATTTCATCATTCCCACATGTTAGTAAAACCCCATGGTCAGTCTTACTTGATCACTGTTCCTACCCAGTAGCAGAACCTTTGCAACATATGAATTACGAAGCGTAAAAGAAAAAGGAGCAAAATATTTTTATACAAGTAGCGCAAGCTGTCCTGTAGATTAAGCCAATCGAACAAAGTCACCCCTCGAAAACAGGTGAACTTATATTTACATAACGTCAAATTTTATAGCATATACTTATATTAAACTAATAATAAAGTATCAGAACCTAATAAAAACACGAATGTTAGGCAACAATTTTGAAAGTATTCTGACGCGATCCACCACCCCATGAAAAACTCAGTTCCGGACAAAGATGCTACTCATTACGCTAAACCAACCTCACGCGCGTTTTACTTATCATATTATGTTACCACATGCTAAAAATGTTAATCGTAGATAATTATGCTATTAATTGAAATTTAATTATAAAAAAATTGTAGCAAGAACAATGCGTTTTGGGTGGATCTTCAGTGTGTCGCTGCCTTCAAATAGCCTACTCTCATAACACGCAAGTTACAATAATTCTTTTGCCACGAATAAGATGTGTCTCATTATTTTATTGGAACGCATCACACAACTAACAACGGGTTTTCCAGTGATTCTCAATTTGCTGGTGCTCATAGACGGCATGTACACATATATGCTTGAAATGAATGCCAATATGGCGCCCACAACTCTGTACTGAAGGGGGACGGCGTGCGTGTGACGTAGGTGGCGTTGTGCCATCTCACTGGTTAACGCTCAGACGCACGCTCAGAATATCTGACATGCCAGATATTGCTCTGCACATTCGGAAAGACTCCAGAACGTGCTATTACACGCTATGACGTCAGAAACTCGGCACGCTCAACGCTCAAAGTTCGGATTCACGGTCCGTGTGCAGACGGATTTAGGCTTAACATTTATGGGGAAGATTAGGACTGTAGACCCTCAAGATATAAACGTACCTAAAGAAATAAAGTTAAAAGTTCATAAGCTTAGAACATTAAAGGTGATCAAACATAGCTCAGAACTAACAACAGGTAGGAGATTATTTAAAGATAAGGAACAATGAATGGAAAAACCAGTGCATAATTAGGAAAGCAAGAAGACTCTAAACGGAACAGAGTGAGTCAGTGCGGAACTCGTGCCTCCTACTGGGACGCCAGTCAACCGAAGGATCCAAAGCTAGCACAACACCGCCACGGCTCACGTTCCTTCAATTTCCTGACTGTAGCACAACACACTTCAGTGTTAAACTTTGCACCATGAGGGATGGCATAGAACAGAATAACCCTTCGGAGTCCCAGAATAACGTCGCCATAATTTTACGGGTCTAGGGCGCGGCTTGAAGTTTTCATAGGAGGAAAAAAAAAAAATGGTTCTGAGCACTATGGGACTTAACATCTGCGGTCATCAGTCCCCTAGAACTTAGAACTACTTAAACCTAACTAACCTAAGGACATCACACACATCCATGCCCGAAACAGGATTCGAACCTGCGACGGTAGCAGCCGCGCGGTTCCGGACTGAAGCTCCTAGAACCGCTCGACCACCGCGGTCGGCACTGTCATGTCACCGTAGACACTCTACAAGCTCCCATGAGTATTTTTGATGTTCCAGTTTGCCACCAAAAATTACTCAATGATAGTCCTTTGCTTGGAATGGCCATGGTTAGAGATTCAAATTTGAAGTCTACGTACAGCGTCACCACCTATCGGAACTTCATGAAACCATAGGTGCTGAAGCGGGAATATTTCACGATGTCCCACGAGAAGTTCCGCATATTTTCAACCGGATCCGTGCCAGAAAGAAATTTGTTCCCTTTGTCACAGAATGGCCCTCGTATATGGAAAGAAATATAGTTGGAGTAAGAATAACCAGCTTTCTTTTGGGATGGGGATAACATGTTGATTAAAGGAGATTGGGCGGGGGGGGGGGGGGGGGGGGGGGGGAGGGGGGCGATATCAACGGACGGAGAGGGGAAAAGAGGAGACTAACACAGATAGGGAGAAGGAGAATATGAACAAGCAGGGGGATAGAGAGGGAACGAGGAGAAGGTAGTGAAGAACTTAAGTAAATACATTAGTTACGTAATGACAAATACGAAAAAAAGGTTGAGTTACGGTTGTGCAAAGGCAGACTCGTTATTTCTAGTTGCGTCATTGGAGACAGTTTAAAACGCGAATAATGTATGTATTTTTTTTCTCATGACATACGTTCAATATTCACCAGAGTTAGACAGTAAATGTCACGTACATCTCAGCAAACAGTGACAAGCATTTCACAGATATTGTTTTGCACAGACCGTTACGCCGGCACGATGATCCAATCAAAGGTACATTGTATGGGTCCAAATTTTCGCAGCGCGGGGTAGCTGTGCGTGCCAGGGCACCTTGTCATGGTCCGCGCGCCTTCCCCCGTTCGGAGGTTCGAGTCCTCCCTCGGGCAATGGTGTGTGTCTGTGTGTGTTGTCGTTAGCGTAAGTTACTTTAAGTTAAATTAAGTAGTGTGTAAGGTTAGGGACCGATGACCTCAGCAGTTTGGTCCCGTAAATTTCCAAATTTTCCAAATTTTCATTACCTGTTTGCGTAAGGAGGGATTGCTTTGTGTGCCATTTCTCCCAAAACGATGAGAGTAACAAGTACTGAAATCCGCTAACCCCACTCCTCAGTATATTGTGATTGCTCACAGGTGTTCATACATAAAGTAAACGATTTTTCATAGTTCATATCAATCGTCGATCTCTGGTTTGCCTCATCCAAACCCGTGCTTCCGCCAGCAACCGTGTCCGACCACAGATGGGGCGTGCTGATACCTCGGCGAGGACACCCGCCCCCAGTTGGTCAAAACGTTCCATTAAAATACGGTGTAAATACATTCAATCGGAGGCAATTCATTTTCACGGATTTTTGTATGCCGAGGAGATTGTTTTTGTTTGTGGCACACACAATACCGTGCAAACATCAACTCATCGATGATAATAAACAGCAAACAAAGTTGTATAAACATTCGGCTTCAGTATAAACACTCTCATATTCTCCCAGGGGCCGTGATGTATCACGCGTTAAAACGCGTCCTTTGTGTGTTTTTATCCTTACGCATTTACCACCAGATTCGCGGTACACATTTCATTTTCACACAATTTAATATTCTCTTCAGAGGCGCAACAATTTTTGAGCGTTATGAACGATAAAAATTTCCATGATATTAGTTATATTGACAAATAACTAGACAATATGAATTAATAAACGCTGCAGTGATGTACAGCATTGAGCTCGTTTACATGCGTTACCTAGTGGCCGAAGATTTGTTTTATAGTATCACTCGCTGTCGAGTCACACGCTAGTTTCGCAGGTTAAAGCTCTGTGCTCACTTGCTTCAGACTTTTGGCGCTATTGCAGCTGGTACTAATGTGAACATCCTGACGACAGAAAAACATGATTCCTAACATAAAACATGAGATGCGGTTGAATTGTAAGTTCATCTCCATAACCGTGGTTCCAAAAGTTGTTGCTAATACTGCGATATAAATCAAACCACTTCCATTGTCTACCTCTATTTCTATTTATCTTATTGAAAAAACTTCGAACGATCACACCATCTTCAGCTGAAGAGGTAAATCACTTTCGTTTGATGGTTGGTTTTTGTGGCAACAAGTATAGTTGAAAGTATTCTTACTTTCTTATTTCTTCTTCTTTTAGTGTTCAACCCTGTGGTTGGTTAGTAACAGAGCGCCGTTTCTCTCTTCCGTCTGTCTCTCTCTTCATTTCCACGTATGTGTTGCATCCAACGTCATTCAAGATCTGTTGGATGTATGATAGCCTTCGTCACCCCCACCGATTCCTTCCGTCAGTAGCTCCTTCTGCTATTGTTCCAATGATGTTGTGTCGTAGGATGTGGCCTACAAGATTGTCTCTCCTTGTTTGGATGTGCCTCCACAGAGATCTGGTTTCTTATACTCTTCTAAGCACCTCTTCATTTGTTTCTTGTCTCCCCAGCTGATCTTCAACATCCTTCTATAGCACCATGTCTCTAGGGCCTATAGCCGCCTTCTCTCTTCTCTTCCAATGGTCCAAGTTTCACATCCGTATAGGGCCACATTCCAAACGAAAGGTTTTATGATACGTTTCCTTATTTTCAGACTGATTCCAACCTGACAATGATAATTTTATGTTACACATTGTATTAATGAATGCAGGAATTGTAATAAGACAACAGAAAGAAAGGAAACAGTGTTTGTTGAATGTTAGTGGTTCACCAGTGCAAAACGACAATTGTCTTTTTTCTGCAACTAGATGTTTACACGCCTCACAAACCACAAGAAGAACCTAAGAGGCAAAGATCTTCACTGGTGTTAGACTGGAGTAGTAATTATGTAACTGATGGAGATTTTTCATTACTTGCATATAAGTAACAGTCCAGCTCCATCCGTATATGATGTTATAAACTATTTGTTTCCGGTCAATGCATTATAGCATCTGCGGAAGCTTTCTAAACATTCTTAAAATTTTTGTCAGTAAGGTGTTAAGTTTACTTGTCGACTCGCTTTAGCACGAGAAAATCGTGGAGGTTCGAAGAAACTCGTTTGGGTGATCTGGAAGGATGGTCGACCGTTTCGCGGATAACCTTGCCGTTGAGCTCCCATAAGCTCCTCCTTCTTTTCCTCCTCCTACCCGATCATTTGAAAACAAAGGACATTAAATTTTGTGATAACTTCTTGGAGCATTTCCAAAGGGACACTGTACTGCAATACATCTATTCTGGATGACAATCTTCCAATACGGTTTGTCCCAATTGTCCCTTTAAGCTAGTCGAGGAGGCTTTGTAACAATCGACATATTCTTCAGCCTGATTTTCATATTCCACGATAAGCCGTAACTTTTCCATTTATAAAACTAATTTCATGTCTTTCTTGGGTGATTTCTCTGTGGGGAAATTCTTAGTTCGTGGAGACGCACTGTTTCGGCATCATAAATGTGGAAGCAGGCTTCATCCTGAGAAATTTCGCGGAGCGTTTGCAGGTCTATACGATAATAATGAATCCCAAACGATGCTAGATGATGTGCAGTACTTCCTATTCCTTCCCACTGGATATATGCCGGTGCTCAGTATACAGCTCTAGGATAGAATATATGTTGCTACTTCCGAGACCCAGTTTTCGACAGGGCTGTAGGAAGGATAGTTCTCCGTAGCGACTGTCACATCTCGATGTCAATGTCTTTTGCAGAAACAAAAGCTTCATGACGGACCATAACTCAGCAAACCAAAAAGTCGCTATGTTTATCCCATCCCACATGCTGCCTGACATTAATATAGTTAACTCCTCACTTCAGAGTAAAACTTGCAGCCTACGTCCTCAGTTATCTGCTGGGTGTATTCCAACGATTGTCTTTAACTACAGTTTTTGCTGTCTGCATCTCCCTCTAGTACCGGGGAAGTCATTCCCTGATGTCTTAACAGATGCCCTATCATTGTATCCTATCTCCTTGTTAGTGTTTTCCACATATTTCTTTACTCTCCGATTCTGCGCGTAACCTTCTCATACCTTACCTTATCAGCCCACATACTTTTTAACATTCATCAATAGCGCCACATCTGAAATGCTTCGACTGTCTTCTGTTCCGGTTTTCTCTCAGTCCAGGTTTCACTACCATAAAATTCTATGCTCCAGACATACTTTCTCAGAAATTTCTTCCTCAAGTTAAGGCCTATGTTGGATATTAGTAGACTTACCTTGGTTAGGAATGCCGTTTTTGCCAGTGGTAGTCTGTTTTTTATATACTCCTTGCTCCGTCCGCCATTGGTTATTTTTCTGCGTAGGCAGCAGAAATCCTTAACTTCATCTACGTCGTGACCATCAATCCAGATGTTATGTTTCTCGCTGTTCTCATTTCTACTACTTCTCATTACTTTCGTCTTTCTTCTATTTACGCTCAATCGATATTCATTACTCATTACATTATTCATCCGTTCAATATATCATGTAATTCTTCTCCACTTTCACTCAGGATAGCAATGTCATCAGCGAATCTTTTCGTTGATATCCTTTCACGTTGTATTTGAATTCTACATCCGAAACTTTCTTTTATTTCCATCACTACTTCTTCGAAGTACAGATTGAACAGTATTGGTGAAAGACTATATCCTTGTCTTACAACCGTTTCGTTCTTTGTCGTCCACTCTTATTCCTTCTTGGCTCTTGTACGTATTGTATATTATCCGTTTCTTCCTTTAGCTTATCCCTATTTCTCTCAGAATTTAGAACATCTTGCACCATATTACATTGTCAAACGCTTTTTCCACGTCGATGAATCCTATGAACGTGTTTCGATACTTCTGTAGTCTTGCTTCTATTATCAATCTCAACGTCAGTATTGCCACTATGGCGCCTTTACCTTTTCTAAAGCCAAACTGATCGTCATCTAGCACGCCCTCAGTTTTCTTTTCCATTCTTCTGTATATTATTCTTGTCAGCAACTTGGATGCATGAACTGTTAAGCTGATTGTACGATAATTCTCGCACTTGTCAGCCCTAGCAGTCTTCGGAAATTTGTAGATGATATTTTCCCGAAAGTCAGATGGTATGTCGCCAGACTCATACATTCCACACTCCAACGTGAATAGTCGCTTTGTTGCTACTTTCCCCAGTGATTCTAGAAATTCTGATGGAATGTTATATACCCCTTCTACCTTATTTGATATTAGGTCCTCCGAAGTTTTCTCAAATTCTGATTCTAATACTGGATTGCCTTTATCTTCTATATCGACTCCTGTTTCTTCTCCTCCCACATCAGAAAAATCTTCCTTGTCACAGAGGCCTTTAGTGTTCCCTTTACACCTATTCGGTTTCTCCTCTGCATTTAACGGTGGAACTCCCGCAGCACTTTTAATGTTACCAACCTTGCTTTTAAGGTCATCGATGGCTGTTTTGACTTTCCTGTATGCTGAGTTAGTTCTTTCGACAATCTTTTTTTTCGATTTATTCATATTTTTCATGCAACCACTTCGTCTTAGCTTCATGCACTTGCTGTTTATTTCATTCCTTAACGAGTTTCATATCTGTATTCCTGAATTTTCCTGGGCGTTTTCTAACTTCCTTCTTTCATCGATCACCTGAAGTATTTCTTCTGTAACCTGTTTTGCCATTGCAGAGGTCCTCACTTCTGCAATTACAGACCACATGTCCTGTCGATACACGTTATGTGTCATTAATGGATGGTTTCCATTGCCCTTTGCATACTCATGTCTTCGATCATTGCTGATTCTTCCGCCTTTAGTGGCAGTTGCCCACCTCCAAGAACAAGAGAGTGCGCTGAACCTCTGTCCGCTCTTCTGCCCTCTTTGACAAAGCCATTGGCAGAATGAGGGTAACTTCTCATGCCGGAAGTCTTGGCCGCCAGTGCTGATTGTTAATCAAAATCTAAGGAATGGCAGAGTTCGAATCAGGACAGAGGACGTCCTGATAACAAATCAAAGACGCCACTCCTATACTAAGGATTTTACAGTTGTGTAAAAAGATATCATACTTCCATATATTCTCAATTTCCCTTTTCAGTGCCAAATGAGGAAGACTAAAGTCAGTGATTTTCAGTCACCAATGTACGACTCCGAGACATTCACACAACAACGAAATATGTTCAATTTATTTTTAAACCAAATAAGGGCCATTATGTATTCTCAGTTTATAATATGTATGCATTTTTCGAATAACATAGCTAGGTTCCTGGATTGTACAATGAAATTTCAGGATTATATTTCGTCGGATATTTTGTCACAAAGTTGTCGTTTGATAATTTGCAAGAACATGGGGCTCACATTTATTCTGTTTAGGAAACTGAAACTCATTCCAATCATTTTATAGCAGAAAGTCATTCGAGCACTATGCATCATTTTATAAAGATATCAAACATTGCATGCAGTTCTCTCAAATAAAATCATGACCTTTGTGGACTTATAACACAATAGCGGCCTTAATACCGTTCATGTCATCATGAAAAGTGAATACGGCCACTCACATTAATTGAGCTCAATGATATCGGGGTCCACAATGTACTTTGACAGCAGAAATTTAAATCAGAAATCAGGTCTATTTTCCGATTGGAGCTTATTACGAAGAATTTGAAGTAAGTGATAAATCCGAGTGTTTTGAAATATCATAATCCGCTACTTGTCAGTCACAGCTGAGTCCATGCTACGTCGAGTTTCTGCGCTATGCCAGGTTAAAGGAGGTGCGACATGTTATTAGAGGGTATTCCTTGTCTTTTGTCACCTCAGTGTATACTACTCGTCTTTACCTTTAACTTCGACTTAAGCTTCTCAGCTTTTCGAACATCTTACACCATTTTACATTGACGGCCGCTGTTTCTAGGTCGACAAATCCTAGGAGCATGTCTCAATTTTTCTCACTGTTGCCCCATTATGAAACGGAGCCTCATAACCCTCTACGTTGCCTTTACCTACAATCTCATCGTCATCCAATACGTCCTTCATTTTCTTATGCATTCTTCTGTAAGTTACCTTTGTCAGCAGCTTGAATGTATGAGCTATTAAGGTGATTGTACTATAGTCCTCGCACATATTGGCCCATGCTTTCTTCGAAATTTCGTGGACGATATTTTTCCAAAGGTTCAAAAATTGTTCAAATGGCTCTGAGCACTATGGGACTTAACTTTTGAGGTCATCAGTCCCCTCGAACTTAGAGCTATTTAAACCTAACTAACCTAAGGACATCACACATATTCATGCCCGAGGCAGGATTCAAACCTGCTACCATAGCTGTAGCGCGATACCAGACTGTAGCGCCTAGAACCGATCGGGCAGTCCGGCCGGCTTTCTAAAGGTCTTACGGTACGTGGCCAGTAACATAGATTCAGCACACCAAATTCCACAGTCGTGTGGTAGCCACTTTCCCTTATGACTTCAGGAATTCCGCCCCTTCTCTCTTATTAGATCACAGGTCTTCCAAAACATTTTCAAATTCTGACTCTAATACTGGTACACATATGTCATCCGTAGGACTCAAATATCTTCTTCTCTGTATGTGAAATATATCTGGTATGTGCGTACGCTGGCAAAGACACGGAAAAAAAGCTGATCCTAAGGCCTTTGCATTAATTCAGCCAAAATGGGTACAGAAATCAATAACGATCAGGAAAAATGTGTTGTTGGGATAGGAACCACCAGACTCCTGTCGGGGGAAGGGTGATAACGTGGTGAGAGAAGAGGACAAGCAGGTGGACAGAAAGACATGGAGAAGGAGGAAATGGACAGAGACAGTTGGGAGGAGGAGATGGACAGAGATATGGTGAGTGGAAAATGATGAGACAATGGGCATAAGAGGAAAAGGGCCAAGAAAAGAATAAGAATAGGGACAGACACAAGGTGAGGAAGATAGGCAGTGAAAGGGGGAGGAAGAGATGAGCAGAGAGAGGGGGAGGAGAAAATTGGCGGGGAGAAGAGGAGATACGTAAGTCTGCAGGCTTTGAAAAATCTTCTGGGTTGTTTGGCCGCATACTATTTCTTCAAATAATCGTCGTATAGACCCGTCTGCTGGGATATTATTTAGGATCTGTAGAAGATCGCAGCAGAGTTCCCGAAACGTCGATTGTTTGAAGAAATATGCCGCGGCGTAACAAACCAAAAAGAGTAAAGGGAGAGGCTTAGGAAGAGACGAACATTGAGACGGGGATTAAAATGTGGGGAGAGAGGGAGGAAAAGGCGGACAGACTGATTGAGGAAGATGGACAAAGGGAGGGCTACGGATAACATGGAATTAGAGGGCCAAGGAGGAGATAGACCAAGAGAGAGAGAGATATGGTGAGATGGACAGAGAGAAGAGCAGCAGGTGATGTTCAGAGAGTGAGAGGGGGCAGGGGACAAGAGGAGTTGGGGGGATGGGCAGAGTAGGTAGAAAAGGATAGATAGAGGGGAAAGAGTTCGTGGAGTAATAGAAGGCTGGAATAAATACGTGCCAGGACTACGCTGTGTACTCAGCTAGTATAGTGTATAACGTACTTTAAGGTAATAGAATGATAATAATGGAAGAGTCCCAGAGTTTGAGGTTGCAGGGCGTGGCTGTGTTTACACCGGTGGTGATGAAAGGCGGCTGAGGTGCCTGGAACTAGACCCGCTGCCACCTGGTCAGGCGTTCGGATCGTTGATGGATTGTGCCGCTGATTGCAGAACAGCATTGTATGGCGATGAGACATGGACTGTGGGAAAACCGGAACAAAAGAGTATAGAAGCACTGGAGATAAGTTTCTAGTGAAGAATGCTGCAAATAAGGTTGTCTAATACGGTAACGAATGAAGAGGTTCTCGGTAGAGTTGGCGAGGAAAGGAATCCATGGAAAGTTATGATAAGAAGAAGAGAGGGGTTGATTGGAAATTTGATAGGACGTCAAAGAATAGCTGTCATGGTACTAGAAGGAGCTATAGATAATGAAAACTGTAGAGGAAGACAGAGAATGGAATTCATCCAGAAAATAATTGAGGACCTAGGCTGCAGCAGCTACTCTGAGATGAAGAAGTCGACAGAGGAGAGATATTCGTGGGGGGCCACACCAAACTAGTCAGAAGACTGATGTCTCAAAAGTGGTAGGTAGCTCACATGTGTGTAATAAAGCCGCTTGTATTCACGTTCTTGATAACATTACTGAAGCGCATCTGAGGAGAAATCTACTTGCGTATGTTGGAACAACCCTATCTCAACCCGTGCAGCAGGTTCAAATAGCAGATCAGGAACATATTGTAATGAATGGCCCTGTGGCCGTAGTGGGAACTCCGTTACTTTGCATTTGTCAGCTGTTTGTGGTAGCTGTCCGCCACAGACTTTCTACCGTCTGCCAACTATTTCGGTAGGTAAAGCAGACTAATTTTCAAATCCTTCACGCACAAGAAGCGACTTAATTATTTCATCAAGTATGACATGAAATTCGTACCTTTGTTTGTAATCATCATCCCTGACACCGCAAACTTAAGTACCCAATTGTTGACCATAGCTTTTACGACTGTAGGTGTCTGTTGATTTGCCCCAGCGACCGTCACAGCACACCCCTCCAGCTGCAGACTTCTGAACCACCAGTTCCGCTACTCCCGTTATCTGCTTCATAAGATTTATGCAACTTTTCGAATTCTAGTAAAACTTCACTGAACACACCCGTGCTCTTGGATTTCGGTTGAAGACTAAAAACACATCCTTTAAGCTCCTCACTTCATTTCAATTCCCAAGCACTAGAAACTAATCTTAATGTCCATTTCTGGCTCCTTATCATCACATCCTCTTCCTTAGCAAAACATGAAAATTACTTCTGTCACTTGCTTGACCTCAATGCACCTCCCGCTTGACGCCTCCACATTCTCACATTCAATTCTCTGCTTCTTTCTCTTAGCATTCTTCTAAGCCTTAAATTCAAATACTCATGAGACAGAGCCTTAGCAAACTCAGAAAGGCTGCTGGCGTCCGACATGCAGTATCGTCAACCTCCCAGCAACTGTAGCCTATTGTTGACTGTTACTCACTTTCAGTCAGTTGTTAAGGCCCCATTGACCTCTTCACGAAATGTTTATTCTTACCCTTTGCTGCGCAGGCCTACCCTATAATGTTATAAGCTCCCTGTTAGTTTCGCAGATGCCTCCTGGCTCCCTGATGTACTGGTGTTTGCTTGCTGCACACATTTCCACACATCTCTTGCCCTTATAGCAAAACTAAAGACCAACACTTCGTCCTTTCCCAGTGTTGCCATAATCATATTACATGGCGATCGCATTTTCCTGTCATATATTATCGCATATGGTCATAATACTTAAAGATTTCAGATAGATCAATAATGGTAAGAAAGAGATTTAGGAAACAGGTTTTAAATTGTAAGACATTTCCAGGAGCAGATGTGGACTCTGACCACAATCTATTGAATATGAACTGTAGATTAAAACTGAAGAAACTGCAAAAAAGTGGGAATTTAAGGAGATGAGATCTGGATAAACTGACTAAACCAGAGGTTGTACAGAGTTTCGGGAATAGCATGAGGGAACAATTGACAGGAATGGGGAAAAGAAATACAGTAGAAGAAGAATGTGTAGATTTGAGGAATGAAATAGTGAAGGCAGCAGAGGATCAAGTAGGTAAAAAGACGAGGGCTAGTAGAAACCCTTGGGTAACAGAAGAGATACAGAATTTAATTGATGAAAGGAGAAAATACAAAAATACAGTAAGTGAAGCAGGCAAAAAGGAATACAAACGTCTCAAAAATGAGATCGACAGAAAGTGCAAATGGCTAAGCAGGGCTGGCTAGAGGACTAATGTAAGGATGTAGAGGCTTATCTAACGAGAGGTAAGATAGATACTGCCTACAGGAAAATTAAAGTGACCTTGGGAGAAAAGAGAACCACTTGCATGAATATCAAGAGATCAGATGGAAACCCAGTTCTAAGCAAAGAAGGGAAAGTAGAAAGGTGGAAGGAGTATATAGAGGGTCTATACAGGGGCGATGTTATCGAGGACAATATCATGGAAATGGAAGAGGATGTAGAAGAAGATGAAATGGGAGATATTGTACTGCATGAAGAGTTTGACAGAGCACTGAAAGACCTAAGTCGAAACAAGGTCCCGGGAGTAGACAACATTCCATTAGAACTACTGACAGCCTTAGGAGAGCCAGTCCTGACAAAACTCTACCATCTGGTGAGCAAGATGTATGAGACAGGCGAAATTCCCTCAGACTTCAAGAGGAATATAATAATTCCAATCCCAAAGAAAGCAGGTGTTGGCAGATGTGAAAATTACCGAACCATCAGTTTAATAAGTCACAGATGCAAAATACTATCGCGCATTTTTTACAGACGAATGGAAAAACTGGTAGAGGCCGACCTCGGGGAAGATCAGTTTGGATTCCGTAGAAATATTGGAACACGTGAGGCAATACTGACTCTACGACTTATCTTAGGAGAAAGATTAAGGAAAAGCAAACCAACATTTGTAGCATTTGTAGACTTAGAGAAAACTTTTGACAATGTTGACTGGAATATCCTCTTTAAAATACTGAAGGAGGCAGGGGTAAAATACAGGGACCGAAAGGCTATTTACTATTTGTACAACCACCAGTTGGCAGATAGCCTGTCCCCGATGCTATTCAATCTGTATATTGTGTAAGCAGTAAAGAAAACAAAACAAAAAAAATCGGAGTCGGTATTAAAATCCATGGAGAAGAAATAAAAACATTAAGGTTCGCCGATGACATTGTAATTCTGTCAGAGACAGCAAAGGACTAGGAAGAACAGTTTGAACGGAGTGGACAGTGTCTTGAAAGGAGAGTATAAGATGAACATCAACAAAAGCAAAACGAGGATAATGGAATGAAGTCGAAATAAGTCGGGCGATGCTGAGGGAATTAGATTAGGAAATGAGACACTTAAAGTAGTAAAGGAATTTTGCTATTTAGGGAGCAAAAAAACTGATGATGGTCGAAGTAGAGAGAATATAAAATGTAGACTGGCAATGGCAAGGAAAGCGTTTCTGCAGGAGAGAAATTTGCTAACATCGAGCATTGATTTAAGTGTTAGGAAGTCGTTTCTGAAAGTATTTGTATGGAGTGTAGCCATGTATGGAAGTGAAACGTGGACGATAAATAGTATAGACAAGAAGAGAATAGAAGCTTCCGAAGTGTGGTGCTACAGAAGAATGCTGAAGATTCTATGGGTAGATCACATAACTAATGAGGACGTATTGAATAGAATTGGAGAGAAGAGGAGTTTGTGGCACAACTTGACTAGAAGAAGGAATCGGTTGGTAGGACATATTCTGAGGCATCAAGGGATCACCAATTTAGTACTGGAGGGCAGCGTGGAGGGTAAAAATCGTAGACGGAGACCAAGAGATGAGTACACTAAGCAGATTCAGAAGGATGTAGGCTGCAGTAGGTAGTGGGAGATGAAGAAGCTTGCACAGGATAGAGTAGCATGGAGAGCTGCATGAAACCAGTCTCACTACTGAAGACCACAACAACAACAACATGGTCATAATGAAGTATTAGTGTGAACATTCGAGTTCTGCACCACCATGAGAAATGAGATAAATGTGTCACATTCATTAAGGTAAGAGATCCCATATTCGCGTAAGATTACTTTGATAATACGGGGCACTCATTTCATTTTACCATTTTTCTGTGTGTGAAGCAAATTCTTCACCCGAAAAAGCGACTTACACCACTGGCGATTAAAATTGCTACACTAAGACGAAATGCAGATGATAAACGTGTATTCATTGGACAAATATATTATACTAGAACTGACATGTGATTACATTTTCACGCAATTTCGGTGCATAGATCCTGAGAAATCAGTACCCAGAACAACCAACTCTGGCCGTAATAACGGCCTTGATATGTCTGGGCATTGTGTCAAACAGAGCTTGGATGGCATGTACAGGTACAGCTGCCCATGCAGCTTCAACACGATACCACAGTTCTTCAAGAGTAATGACTGGCGTATTGTGACGAGCCAGTTGCTCGGCCAGCATTGAGCACACGTTTTCAGTTGGTGAGAGATCTGGAGTATGTGCTGGCCAGGGCAGCAGTCGAACATTTTCTGTATCCAGAAAGGCCCGAACAGTACCTGTAACATACGATCGTGCATTATCCTGCTGAACTGTAGGGTTTAGCAGGGATCGAATGAAGGGTGGTGCCGCGGGTCGTAACTCACCTGAAATGCAACGTCCACTGCTCAAAGTGCCGTCAATGCAAACAAGAGCTGACCGTGACGTGTAACCAATGGCACCCCATACCATCGCGCTGGGTGATACGCCAATATGGCGATGACGAATACACGCTTCCAATGTGCGTTCACCGCGATGTAGCCAAACACGTATGCGACCATCATGATGCTGTAAACAGAACCAGGATTCATCCGAAAAAACGTCGTTTTGCCATTCGTGCACGCAGTTTCGTCGTTGAGTACACAATTGCAGGCGCTGCTGTCTGTAATGCAGCGTTAAGGGTAACCGCAGCCATGGTCTCCGAGCTTATAGCCCGTGCTGCTGCAAACGACGTCGAACTGTTCGTGCAGATTGTTGTTGTATTGCAAACGTCCCCATTTGTTGACTGAGGGATCGAGAGGTGGCTGCACGGTCCGTTACAGCCATGCGGATAAGATGCCTGTCATCTCGACTGCTAATGATACGAGGCCGTTGGGATCCAGCATGGCGTTCCGTATTACCCTCCTGAACCCACCGATTCCATATTCTGCTAACAGTCATTGTATCTCTACCAACGGGAGCAGCAATGTCACCATACGATAAACCGCAATCGCGGTAGACTCCATCCGACCTTTTTCAAAGTCGGAAACGTGATGGTACGCATTTTTCCTCCTTACACGAGGCATCATAACCACGTTTCACCAGGCAACGTCGGTCAACTGCTGCTTGTGTTTGAGAAATCGGATGGAAACTTTTCTCATGTCAGCACGTTCTACGTGTCGCCACCGGCGCCAACCTTGTGTGAATGCTCTTAAAAACTAATCGTTTGCATATACAGCATCTTCTTCCTGTCGGTTAAATTTCGCGCTGTAGTACGTCATCTTCGTGGTGTAATAGTTTTTATGGCCAGTACCGTAATTATTTCATATAGTCTAAGATCAAATTCGTCCCTTTGTCGGTAATCGCCGTCTATTACACCACAAACACGGTCCTTTTGTATTGACTGATAACTCGAGGACACTGAGAAATGTGTCTTCGGCCATTCCATTGTAACCACCTCCATCTGATTGGTACTCACTTCTTACACCCATGGTACAGAAATACCAACACTGCCTGAAGTTAGTGATAGTTTCCCAGATGTTTGGTTGGGGATATATATCTATCATTGTCTTTCTGTTAAGACGACGGTAGTCACATCAGGGCCTGCACTTCTAGGAACTATATGAGACTTATTAGGCACGACCACAACTTCTGATGCCTGTGTACTAGTGTTATCGTATATTATTCCACCAACTCACTGCTGGTAATAAAAATCTGTGTAACTGGTTGTAAACACTGTGGTAACTGACAGGTTTCATAGTATTTCGCTGCTCCATTCACTAATTGTATTCAGTACTGCGTAACAGGTATCGCTGCAACAGACCCCAAGAAGAAAACAGTCTTCAAACTCCAACAATAACTCCTTCCTTCATACCCGTACTGCTTTTAGGAGCTTCACTATCTTATATAATTAAATCTTAGTGGCATCACGAACCTGTCGCTGATACGTATCCCCCCCCCCCCCCTGTGCACCCACGTATAAATTCCTCCAGGATGTCCACATTTGCTACTGCCATCTCCTTCATCAGATCATCTCTTCAGCCCGAAATTTTACAGACCCATATGTACTACATATCTGCCATTCCTGTTCTGTATATGCGCAGTATGTCTTTTATCAAAACAATCTGATGAATCTTAGACACTGTTTACCTCCAGTGGCTCTATTAAACACAGTTTATCGATTGATTAATTTCACTCCATAGCTACCCATAGCACTTTCTAGTGCCACCTGGAATATAACCATGTGAATTCGGCCTTTAAATGGATTGTCCAATATAATAGACATTTGTAGTAATAGGAGAACTCTGGTACCAGCTTTCCCTAGCTGGAATGTTATCTGAAGGCCAATGTTGGCATGAAGATGGTACAAAACGTATAATCCTAAGATAATGCAGAAACTATCGATCACATAAAGGATTACTTACACCCACTGCTTAAACTAAACCACTTTATCCTCAAAAATCATTGGCTACCACCCCACAAAAACTGTAGCAAGGTGTGTCCATTATTTCTGACCCACCAGGTCACTACTGGCCACCTACACATTTTGCTGAACAAGGACTTTCGCTTCATGCCCCCTACAACCCGTGGTGTAGTACATTCCACCTCAACATACATACTCGCTAAATCTAAATCTAATGAGAACACCTTTCAGCGGGCTTGGGGTTCCTTATTGCGTTTAACAGCTGCTTATCTGCTTATGACCTACCCATATTACTATTACCGAAATTCCGTTGCTGATACCATTCAATTTTACCCGTCTGAAGCCTGTGGCACTGCCTCCGAATATGGTCTATTCAGCCACGTGACATTGGTAGGGAACACTCCACGCAGATCCTGTATGTTGCCATATCGATCTCCTTATATTCCGTTACTAGCCTGACAGCGAAATATAGATTGTATGGAGCACCCGTGTACACCTCTCTTTACATATCGTGTGACAAAGACCTAAGGAAGGCGTCGAGAGCTCTATGCCCAACATTCTGCAACAAATCTTTCATTGTTGTTCCCTAGCTCTTGGATGCTCGCATTCCACTTCTATATTCTGTCGAAAAAATCCTCCAAGCTTTCCCCATACCTCTTCGTAACAGTACCCAATTACTCCAGAAAAAACCTTGCTCTTTTCTGCTTCTTATACTCTGCAGAAGCATGTGCCTTAACTTCTCAAACATCACAACATCCTTCCTCCTCTGTACACCTCATAGGCATTTTTGCCTATCCCACTACTCGTAATCTCGACAATTCCAACTACTGACTGGCGGATCATACTCGCCTACAGTATCAGGTCTTTCCAGACAGATACCACATCATCATGTGACGTTTCAGATAAGGAAGTGATTAGCTTGGCTGTGTCTGGTTCTACATCATGCTCCGGAAAACTACTACCTACAGGACCGGTGGGTGAGGATGCACGATGACAAAGCATGGAGCATACAGTTGGCATCCTGTTGGGCGCTTGGGCCCTAATAAGACAGAAGTAGCAGATTACTCTTCAGTTGTCTTCTCCGACATAGCATGCAGAATAAAACGTGCTAAAATTCACGACGCCCTGCTGACTGCAGAGCACACTCGAGGGCCTCGTAGGGAGTGCCTCAGTCAGTTTTCAGCATCTCTGCATGTCACGTCAGAGCTGGTACAGAGTCACAGCATGACGTCTCTAACATAGAAAGGCCGTGGACGCCTGTGTCACCTGACAACCGCACATCGGTGGCAGCAGCAGTAGCTAGCACGACTCCTGAATATAGCGACAAGTGATAGCGCGTCACGCACCATTAGTTCTACCCCACTGAATTGGTTGTAAATGGCTCTAAGTCTTCACATCTGCGGATAAGAAGTTGGCTGCTCACAGCGTCTAAGGGCAACTGACTTGCCTGACTGAGGTCTAGAAAGTAGTAGTCACTTGGTGAATACTAGACAGTACATCACCGGTGCTACGTCAATTCTAGGTCACATCATCTGCAAGGAAAGAGGTTCTGAAGCCCGAGGTATTTATAGTTGTCTGTCGTAGACAGTGATATTACGGATTTGTGACCGGATTTGACCGAATGTGGCCTTTCTTTCTGGGTTCGCTAGTGGCTTTCACCACACCTCAGTGCCCCATCTGCGGCATTTACCTCTTCAGCTTGGTGATTTTCTGTAACATCAGCAGGCTGGAAGGTTTTCTTCTGTATGATTTATTGCTGCATCTTGTAGCGCTGTTCAAATGACATTACTTTCATTCATCAGTTAGGTCGTTTTGCTGATTTGGTGATCCATACTTCTCGCTCAAGCAATATACGGCAATGGCCTCTGTTGTATTCTGCCATATTGAAGCACCCGCTCTCTTGCCTGTTTGTCATTCCGATTGCTGCGCTGAACTCGAAGGTGTCTTGCCATAGGTCGGATCATGGCGGGTACATTCGTCCAGCATATCTTTCTGCCGCGCAACAGCGAGTGCTGTTTGTGGCTCCCACATACTCTGCAACTGTAGCTCTGCCAATATACCTCATTCATGCAAAATACTCTTTCTTTTAAGGCACTCTTCAGTGCTTGCCTTGTATTCCCGTTCGGTAACGTTAATGGTGTAGGCAGACTTCCCGTTTCACACCTTCCTCCCAGATCACTCAAACTCTTCCCACTCTCCACGTTATTCCTGGTCATCTGCACTTCCTCCGTCGTAGCGCCGAATATTTCAGCATTGCTTTTGTCCATCGTACTGCGTACGATAACTGATATATTCACTACGTTAGGTACATTTGCTATGCCTCTAAACCTATAGACGCCATCACTTCCCGTAGTTTGTGGGTAGAGAATCATACGCCTCCTCTTAAATGCACAGATATTAGATGTGTTTCCGGACCATTGGAATACGACTTCTCATTTATTCTTCTAAGGCCAAAAATATTATGCAAATAACACCGTCCAACCATAAAACTTGTCTGGTTCTCTCACCTCTTTCCCTCAGTCACTTTCTCCAAGCTGTTTCTCGGGATGGTGGTAAAAAGTCTGCTGATAGACGCCATTAAACAATGCACGTAGTACAAACACAAAACAGCTCGCATACTGACAATCCTCAAATTACACTCTATGACTTGCCTTACCCACATGAGCACTCTGCATTCCTTAGCAACATGACCATAATGATGAAATGTAAAACATTTTACAGGTACTGACTATGCTCACGGTGGCGTACACCCAAGCATACTACATTGATAACATCTAACAGGCACCAAATACTGCTCCCTAAAATAAGATATTTAGCCTGTTTTGTGGCCTAACCAAAGTATCTTTCAAGTTACAGTGAGTACCCCTCCTAGCCCCATGTCTGTCACACATAAAAATAACCAACAGTTCTCTCACTCATCCTACTGTAATGACACAACAGGCCATGGCCTAGATCTTGTGATGCGTGGACGACCAACAATCAGCTCCCCACGTATGACGACGTCAACATTTCTGATTCAAACTGCAGGCAACCCCAGAGGTGGTGGTATGATCCTGGTGCAGGACAGCTGGCGACAAAGGATTGTGGTGGGGTTGCTGGCCGGGCAGAGAAACATAGCCATCAAAATAAACGGTTTGATTTACGCAAATATTTACACGCTACTGACGTGGGGCTGGGTGACGGCTAGTGCCCAGCTGACTGGCTGACATCTGCCTGTTCAACATTGCTGAAGTGCTCAGTATGAGACACACGACCATTTAAGTGAGTCACGCCACAAGCACAAGGCATCAGCAGAGCACGACAGCAGCCATAACTCATGGAACTGCGTCCAGATCCCTGGTGAGTCAATGAATTCCGGCAGCTGAAGGTGTAAGGCACCGTGGCGCCTACACCGGTGGTTACCGTGCCTAGGATGCAACACGTGGTCCCCTGGGCGGGAGTCCGGATGACTCATGGAGTGGGACTGATATAGCCCTGTTGTGCGGTGGTACCAAGTGGATTTAGTGCAAGAAGCAGACAACTGTGAAGTTCCTATTTCGTGACTGCTGCCGGGGGATTTCTGTAGCCTCGACTTCGTAGTAGTACTGCTGAGCCGCCAATGAATCTGCTAAACAATGCCAGTTATTTACATCGGATAGCAGCATATGTGTTATGGCAATACGCCGCTTCAAATAATATACTCGAAGACACCATTGACCTTACAAGTGGCGAAATCTGCTTTCCTGTACTACGAGAGACGTATTCTACCTCTGTGATATCAGGTTTTTCATAGCTGGCCTGGCTCGTCTCACAATGAGTAAATAAACCTGGAATATATCTGGTATGCCAACATCGCGGACAAACCACATTAGCACAGCTGCTCCGTTGCTTTACCACTGTGCTCTCACAGATTTGCCCACAAAATAGCAATGGAGCTAAACACGTTTTTAAACTTTATTGTAGTCACATAATTTTCAAGCATACTTCCAATCAGCCAATGTAACCCAATGAACAAAAGTGTGTTGCAGTGTTATGTTGTTACATATCCCTATTTAGTATTGTCTTTTCCAATGTGTTGAATTTTTCTGTAGGACTAGTGACCGTCTTGACTGAATCCTCTTTTAATTTCAGATATCCCATTATCAAGGTGGAGACTAATTGACGCTGCAACAGTGACGTACACGAACCACATTATGGAACACAGATGAGCAAAATTTCAGGACAAAAGCAAATTTCACATGATGTCACTGCATCATAGCTCACTTAAACTTAGAATATACACAGAAAGAACAGTTACAATATTGCACAGAAGGTAACTGCATAAGTTGCACAATGAGACAAAGAGGAATCACACTTTCATCCAAGGACAAGAATTACACCGAAGTCACCATAGTTCATGATGGTCCCCTGGACATTAAAAAAAGCTGGACGCTGGTCTTAGTAGGGAGTGTGATCACCAACGAGGGTAATGCGTGCTCTGCAATGTGCTCCAATACTGGCTACAAGGCTGGTAAGCGGTTTTGGGGACTTGACGACTGCTGGACGGGATTAGGTGCACGTGGAAGTGCTGCAATACGCCTCTGGAACACATCACACATATTCCGGATGGGAGTAAAGACGTAACAACGAGAAACCCAGTCAATTTGCCGTATATTCTCTTCCTCTACCTGCACTGTTCGATGTGGTCGCTTATTGTCTTCCACGAAAATGAAGTCATGGACCAATGATCCCTGAAAAGACGCACATGGGGAAGAAGTACAGTGTTACAATAACGTTCACCTGTGACTGTACCATGCCCACCGATTTGGAGGTCTGAACGTCCACACAATAACACACTGACGTCCAAATTGATCTTATTCGACAGTGCTGGACGTACCGCCTTTTCGCGAGAGGCGGGTACAGGTGATACATCATGAATTTTGTCGAACTTGGTCGTTGTAGAGACACGTTATATAGTGTGGGGAGGCATAATGCTGCTTGGGTGAACGGACGTTCAAACATTTTAAAAAGGTGTATTCACGGGTCAAAGTTATTTTGCAATGTACTCCATTCCAACCTTCACTTAGCCTTCATGTAACAGTGCAGGAGAAGCAGCTCTTGGAATGAGAGGATAACCACTGAATGGACTTGCCTATCCTTCCCTACGACTTAAATTCTATCGATTACATGTGGGATGCGTTGGGGAGAAGAACTGCAGAAAGTATACATGCACCAACGACCATTCAACAGTTGTGAACCGCACTGGTGGAGGAATGAAACAGTCTACTACAAGAACTGCTCTTGCGGACAGCATGAGAGCACTTTTCGTAGCATGTATTCTCGTCTGTGGTGATCACACAACCTTCTAAGAAATATGTCGCGTCCTTTGTAACGTCCAGTGTCCATCATGATTAATGGAGGTGTCGGTATAAAATGACATCCGTGATTGTCTCATTGCGTATTAGCCCCTGTATAATCTTACAGCAAGTTATTTCTTAGTATGGCCAAAATTACATCCAGCTGTGTTACTTGGCAATCAGACATCATAGGAATGTTACATTGTCATTAATTATTGCGCACCAGTTCTGCTGTTGGTTAAATCAATCATCAGTCATTTGACTCTATTGATGCGCCCGCCACGAGATGCTATCCCGTATCAACCTATTCATCTCAGAGCAGCAGTTGTAGCCTACGCAGTCACTTAATTGCTGGATACTCCAATCTCTGTTTTCTTCTACAATTTTTACCCTGTACAGCTCCCTCTAGTACCATCGAAGTAATTCTCTAATGTCTTAACAGATGTTCTATCTTACTCTCTCTTCTTCTTGTCAGTGATTTTCATGCATTACTTTCCTCAGGTATACTGCGGAGAACCTCCTCATTCCTTCCCTTATCATTCGACTTAATTTTCATCATTCTTTGTGACATCTCTTCTCAAATGCTTCCATTTTCTTCCCTTCCGGTTTTCGTACAGTCCATCTTTCGCTGTCATACAATGCTGTGCTCCAAATGTACATTCGCAAAAATTTATTCCTCAAATTGAGACCTGTGTTTGATAGCAGCAGAATTCTTTTGGTTAGGAATGTCCTTTTTGCCTGTTCTAGCCAGTCTTTTATAACCACCTTGCTCCGTTCGTCATGGCTTACTTTGTTGCCGTGGTAGCAGAACTTCTTAACTTCATCCACTTCCTCACCACCAATCCCTATGTTATGTTCCTCTCTGTCCCCATCTCTGTTACTTTTCATCAATTTCGTCTTTTCCGGATTTATTCTAAATCCACGTACTGTACTCATTAGATTGTTCGTTCCATTCAGCAGATCTTCGCTTTCACTGAGGATAGCAATGTCAACAGCGAATCTAATCACTGTTATCCTTTAATTCAAAATTTCAACAGGCTCAGCTCATTAAAACCAATTTCACGAAATGTACCATTAAGAGTAGGGCATGAAAATTGGAAGCACATAATTCCTGAAAACATGAAAAAGTTACCGCAGCTAGACATGGCTGCTAACACCTTATAATGAATTCTACTCTGTAAATGATGAAAGTCTATGTGAATGCAGATTGCCGCTAACTTGGTGTAATGTTTTGTCTGTACAGAGGTGTATCTGTCGCCTTTATTACTCTTTCACTCTCACACATAAATCGGTACAATAAAGTCAGGGCTTCGTGTTTTCTTATTAGGCTGATCCGTGAAAAGACAGACAAACAATTATGCTAATGGAGGATTCTGAGTAATTTCTCGAATTCCATTCACTTTCTCTCTCTCTCTCTCTCCGTCCTTTATCTGTGTACAGTTTAAATATATTAATTACGTGAAATCAGCCTAGTAGAATCTCTGGTGGAGCCCTTCGTCTTAATATTCAGCGGCTGGCTTGCTAGAAAAGATCTTTGCATTTGTTATTATTATTAAGCGCTGCATTCAGTTGGGAAAATCGATCGTTTGAACAATTCGTTCAGTTTACGACAGATCTAAAATTTCAGATGTGGACGAAGCCTTTTTGGACGATTTCTAAAAACTCAGAGATTGCAGGCTCTCTTCGTCACAGCTGAAACTTCCCAATTAATTACAGTGCCCAGAAAATCAACAATGATTCAGACAGAGAACTCATTCGTCATTCACTCTAGAATAAAATGGTCACAAACCTTACTTCTGAGGAAAATTGTATATTGAATCCATTTCCGTACATGTTCCGTTTTGTGTAGGTTCCAAGTCTCATGTAATTTTCTTTTACAGGTTTTTACTTTCTCTTTACCTATCACGCTAGCGGCACAAACTTTCCTAGCTCGCTTTAGCGCGAAGAAGAGTAAATAAATCTCCTTTAGCAATCCGACAATCTTCCAACCGATACTTCCGAAGCTGTTCCTCCCTCCCACTATAATAACCATGGAGCATACATTTCTGTACCTCTGTTGTTCCAAAGAATAAACGTCCTAGAAAAATACTTTGGCGTCGACGAGCTATCGGCGCATATACTACTAGAAAATCTGATCAGATACTTTTCAAACGTAATTACATGTGGATGATTTGGTTGACCATTATTAATTATTGCGTGGCAGAGGGTAATTTTCCGTGGGGAGATTACAACCTCAAGCAAATAATTTTATGTATCAAATGAATTACAATAACAGCCATTACTAGTACTAACAAGTTGCAAGCTTAGATAATGGTTACACAATTGGACAGCATTCATCCAAATACAGGAGGGATCTCAAGTGATGCTACTGGCGGTAGCTGATGGAAGGCCGTTTAGTAAAGTATAATCCTCTATGCAAAATCCCTTAAGCGATAAAATACATAATCCCTCAGAACAGACAAACTTGGAAGGCAAAAAATTTAAATGTAAATGCCTACCTGTACATTCCAACTAAACATCAAAAACAACCATTAATAAATGTACAAGTGCCCAAATGTTTATGATAATTTCATAGTACACGCAATTGAAATGTATTTCCAACTGGTACACACCAGCAGAATCGTTGACACGAACTTTATTAAATGTGCTGTTGCACAGGGTTCAAGGTAAGTAGGAAGTACGTGCAACTGAAATGTACAACTGGTACACACCAGCAAAAGGGTTAACGCAACCGTAAATAGATATACAATCGCCCAAAATTCAAAATATGCTGAGAGCTAAGCAGACGACTATCGCAGCCAACGAGGAAGGAGCAGCCAAACTTCGCAAGTGGAGTTAGAAACTGACTTTGTACCAAGGTAACTTTTGGCTATTCATATTGATAAGTGACAGGCCTCAAATTTAATGCTCTGGAAAGTAATGATAAGAGCGATTGTTTAAACGAGTAGTTATAGAGGTGTAATGAGGAAGAACCTCGGGCTTGGAAAATTCACCTTAACCCTTCGCGGTTTCTCAAGACAAGCGCCGGACAGCCGGAGACTCCCAAAAGCAAGTACTATCCAGGCATGTGCCCTTCATCCAACAGACTGCCCAGGCTCTGCCGAACCAACACCACACCACCTTTGCCAAAGACCTTAGCTCGTGACACACGTTCGAATCAATGTCAGCGAGGTAAGTAGTTAGTGGCGCCAGTGGAATTCCATAATACAATCATCTTTTGGGGTCTACGTATAAGGAGACGAACATGTACACAAGCTCCTTTTTGACTTTAAATATTTCATTTATGACCAGCGGTTATACAAGGTGTTACATTTTATATACATGAATACATGGCTTGAGGTCCAACTCAAAATGAACGCAGTTCATAAGAGAATTTTTTAATTTATGTGGACATACAGTTCGATTTGGTTTTTTGTAATGCCAAACAAAAACCTTCATCTCAATTGCTATGTCATAACTAATGATATGAGATATATTCCACATATATGGTCTATGTTACAGAACTGAAGATGACAGTATAGACTGTCAAAACCGACTGTTAACGAAGGAATTTTTATGTGGTCATGGTTTTATAAAGATTTTATTGTAACTTCCTAGTAGCTTAAAATTGTGTGACAGACTGGGTCTCAGACTTGCTTTACTGTTTTAATCTAAAAAACAGTTTCATAACAGTACGTATTTCAGTCATTCCGGATACAATCCTTTAAACTGTGGCCCCGTAAGATATTTTTTTCCAGCAGTGCTAGTCCATCAACGTATACGGCAGAACTTCTCGTAGTTTCGAAAATTAGAGAAAGGCAAGAGCATTTCCAGCGAAAACAAGGTTCCACGCTAGATCCATTTTCCGTTAAACAGTTTTAATCAGACAGAAAGCTTCATAAAAGTACTCATCCCACTGTAGAGTGAAAGATCCATCGTGTAAAATACATTGTTTTCCCTGTACCTTGCCGGCCTCTGTGACCGAGCGGTTCTAGGCGCTTGAGTATGGAACCGCACGACTACTGCTGTCGCAGGCTAGAATCTTGCCTCGGGCATGGATGTGTATGATGTCCTTAGGTTAGTTAGGTTTAAATAGTTCTAAGTTCTAGGGACTGATGACCTTAGATGTTAAATCCCATAGTGCTCACAGCATTTGTACCATTTTTTTCTGTATGTCAACAACATACTCTACATCACTACATGTTGTTGTTGTGGTCTTCAGTCCTGAGACTGGTTTCATACAGTTCTCCATGCTACTCTATCCTGTGCAAGCTTCTTCATCTCCCAGTATCTACTGCAACGTTCATCCTTCTGAATCTACATAGTGTATTCATCTCTTGGTCTCCCTCTACGAGTTTTACCCTCCACGCTGCCCTCCCAAACTATATTGGCCATCCCTTGATGCCTCAGAACGTGTCCTACCAACCGATCCCTTCTTCTAGTCAAGTTGTGCCACAATCTTCTCGTCTCCCCAATCATCTTCAATACCTCCTCATTAGTTATGCGATCTACCCATCTAATTTTCAGCATTCTTCTGTAGCACCATATTTCGAAAACCTCTATTCCCTTCTTGTCCAAACTATTTATCGTCCATATTTCACTTCCATACATGGCTACACTCCACACAAATACTTACAGAAACGACATCCTGACACTTAAACCTATACTAGATGTTCACAAATTTCTCTTCTTCAGAAAGGCTTTCCTTGCCATTACCAGTCTCCATTTTAAATACACTTTGACTATCATCACTACATATATTACTCTAATTGTTTCTTCCCTCTTTTCAAGGCATTCCCCCTTGTCACACTTTTCTCGTCCCTACCTCTCTGTTTCTGACTCAATGCTCTTTTATTTGCGTGTGTAGATGACAAAGGTTAATATATACCTCACGTTCGCTGGCACGTATGTATGTTTGTTTGAATGCGTATTTGTAAGACCAATGTCAGTGTTTGCTGCATAAGCACCACAATGACAGGCGGCATAAATTTCGCGCTCCCTGTCCTGAGTGCGAGAGGAAACGCGGTAGCTGTTAGCGCGTCATTATCATTGGCCGGCTTTCGCTTATGCGAGTCGCGAGTCCCAGAGCGGGGTGTTCTGTGTTTCCGCAGCCGCGGAATGATGCGCCTAGGGCGACGGGCCTGCCGTCACGTAATTAACTGCCGGCTCCTTGGTATTCACAGCGCCGCCGCCATTACTTATTCATGGCGGTGCGGGGATTCGTTGGTCGCGGACGTGGCATGCGAGAGTCCCCGAGGGGCCTGCTACGTCTGTTCTGGCCCGCATCTCGCTGTGCACCAGCATGGCGTGCCCAGACTCTACACCGCAAAACACCGCAGCGCAGCACGGCACACAGCGTGTAGGACGCTACCTAATGTTCGACAACTGTGCTGTTTAATAAGTCTTATACCTAACATCCTGCTCGCAGAGGAAATACGAATGGAGCACTCTTGCCAATTGGAGTGCGAAGGCAGTGATTGACGAGCACGCCAGTGCAACTTTAGTGGACGAAGTTCCATATACACTGAAGTGATAAAATTTATGGGATAATTGCTAATGTCGTATCGGACTTCCTTTTACCTGAGGTGGTAAACCAACTGGTGTGGTGCACCAACTCGACATGGAATTAACTCAACAAGTCGCTGGAAGTGCCCTGCCTCTATATCTGTTCACAATTGCGAATATTTTGCTGGTGCAGGATTTTTTTCCACGAACTGGCCTCCCGATATGTTCGACAAATGTTGGAGGGGATTCGTGTCGCACAGTCTGGATGATCAAATCATTCCCCCCCGAAATATCCTGAATATTCATCAACAAATCGTGAACAATTGTGTCCAGGTGACAGGTTTGGGAACATGAAGTCAATGAATGGCTACAAGTGGTCTCCAAGTAGCTGAACATAACTATTTCCAGTCAACGACCGGTACAGTTTGACCAAACGGCCCGGACCATTCTTTGTAAACACAAACCATATCATTATGGAGTCATCACCAGCTTGCAGATTGCCTTCCTGACATCATGGGTCGATGGGTCTCTAGACCTACCAACAGCTCTTACGAACTAAAATCGGGACTCATCTGATTAGGTCACGGTTTCCCAGTCTTACAGGATCCAACCGATATGGTCGCGGCACCAGAAGAGGCGCTACCAAAGGCACTCGAGTGGGCCGTCTGCTGCCAAAGTTCATTTAAGCCATATTTCACCTAACTGTGCTAACGGATAGGTTCGTCGTTCACCCCACATGGATTTGTACAATTACCTCGGGCAGTGATGCTTGTATGTTAACACTTACAACGCTACGCAAACGATGTTGTTGTCGGTCGTTAATCTGTCGGGAACAGACTTGTCCGTGGTGAGAGATAATGCCCGAAATTTGGTATTCTCGGCACGTTCTTGACTCTGTACATCTCGGAATATTGAATTCCCTAACAATTTCCGAAATGGAATGTTCTATACGTACAGATCGAAGTACCATTCCGCTTTCCCATGACTTGTCGTTTCATTGTATGGTCATGCTTAACGGAGGCCACCACGGTGCAGTTCAGGATCGTCGTTAGTCGTGACGATTCGGGAGGCGCCGTGAATGATCGACGACAATGTACGACGGGGGTATGAGCTCATGGGCCGTCGAACCGCTTGTCTTGGTACTGTATTGGGTGACAGACACTCAACGGCTGATAATAACGAAGAAAGAAGGAGGCAGTGCTGTCTGATGGGTAGCGGCAATGGCAGGTGTGATGGTCCGAAACGTAAGTGCGAGGCGGTTGCCAGTCGGTCTGGAGCCTGGCTGTCGAGCGGATGAACAGCTAGCTAACTATCCATCTGTGGGTATACACAGGTATCACGTGACTACGCGAACATTAGTAGGAGCCTAGGACTGCAGCGCTGCACACCATGCATCGGCGCGACTTCTGACCCACTTTCTGTTACTGCTCCAGCTTGGCAGTAAACAGTTCTCCGGCTCTTCAGCTGACACACTTCCGAGGTCAGGCGGGGGTAGCATCTGGCCCATGCACCATATCCACGAGTAAAGTAGCCAAATACGCAGGTCCAGCCCAGCATATCTTCGAGCTCTAGCCATAGTACATAAAATTTTTCTTTTAAGAAAGTGGTTACATTACCTGCTTCAACGAACAACGTCGTAAATAAACTGGAAGCAGTCTTGATCACTTCACCTTTTCAATGGTGACCGATTTCGATCTTTTTATCAGGTCATCTTCGGACCATGATTGTCTGCCAAATGCTGGTGGTATACTGTATACCACCAGCCACAAACAAGAGGATTGACATGCGCCACCGCCTCCGGCAGACATTTGTGGTCCAAAGATGATCTGATAAAAGGATCGAAACCGGTCACCATTAAAAAAGTTAAGCGGTCAAGACTTCTTCCAGTTTATTTATAACAATTACAGATCACTGTCTTCCTATATAAAAAACTATGTTCTTTAAAATGTTGAACAACGTCGTGATTTTCAAATGTAATACATCAGCTGGAGAATGTATAATGGGACCTGTGACCACACATCTGACAACAGTTACGAAAAGTAATGAGGCCGGGAAACCGAGACAATGCTGGCACAGTCAAGTCTCCACAAGTTATGCCTATACTTGCCCAATCGCTCATTCCATGTCCTAATGTAGAATAAATAAAAATTGCACCACGGTAAATATTGCCAAGGATTCTTGCACTGTGTCCTGCTGTGACACAACGATCGTATGGTTGACATAAATTCACAAGGCGTAAGTGTAGCAAACACAGGAACTTCCATATGGAATGCAGGCATGATTTTACTATGTTCCGAAAAAAGAATCTCAAAACGCGCTGTACTCTAATGTAGGACTGATACACTACTAACTGCTTTCCATGGAATGCAGGCATAATTTTACTATTTTCCGAGAAAAGAATCTCAAAATAAGCTGTACCTTCTTGTAGGGAAGACACACAACTAATTGCATCACATATCGAAGCTTCCTTTGCTTGATACACTTAAGACTTGTTACATTATATCAGCCATACGACCTTTGTGACACAAAAGACACATTGCAAGTATCCTTGGCAATTTTTACCCTGGTATAGTTTTATCTACTCTACATTAGGACATGGAATAAACGGTTAGGCACGCATGAGAATAACTTGTAGTGACTTGATTGTGCCACCAGTGCCTCGGTTGCCTGGTCTCATTACTTTTCCTAATTGTTGTTAGATGTATGGCTACAATTCCCATTATATATGCTCCAACTGATGTTTTACATTTGAAAATGACGATGTAGTTAGTTGAAACCGGTAATGTAACCCATTTTATTAAGGAAAATCTTTATGCATTGTGACTACGGCTTCATTACTGTAGCGACAGATAAACATTTAACTTATGTTATAGTAACATTCCTGTACGACAATTTTGTCGGAATATAGAGTGAAAGAAGTGTTAGAAATTTGGTTATACTCCTCTGAAAGTATATCAGTCCTTTACTCCGGTGCATCCAAGTTGGTAACACTGAAGCATGGACGGGTGGACGAAACAGGAATGTTTCAAAACAGGAAGGGTAACCAATCCTTCAGCGGCGACAACACCGTTCTACTTCAACTGACAGCTATCCCCATGTAACAGCGCTGCACAGTCACTGCTGTAGTACGTGTTATCCTTCGTGTTTACTTGTTCGTATTAATAAATATCGATAAATCTGTTATCACACTATACTAACTTGAGTCTGCTCGAATTGATAAGTAAATTCGGCTTTGAAACTCATTTTGTTTGTAAAAGAAAAACACGATAATTTCTGTCAGAAATGGAAGTTGAATGAAGGACGTGACGTGCAGTAAATGTTTGAGCTGGCCCCACCTAACGATTATTAAAACCAAATAGCAAATATCTACCAAAACACCACAGGAAAAGCGCCTGACGATTCTTAGACAGGACACCCTTATGTTACACGGAAGACGGTAGAAGAAATTGGTGGATCTGTTAACGATGAGGAACTTGGCTCTAGGAAAGGTAAAGGCACTAGACAAAGGCACTAGAGAGAGAGAGTTCTGATATTGCTATTGATAACGGAAGCTACACAAAGAAAAGACTTCAGGCTCCTTCGAGAATATGTCGATCTGGAAAATGATTTGGACAATTAAAACTGTTTACGATGATTCTGAGTGAAATAGCAGTAAGCTATACAGAAATATTAGTGTGCGCTGTCGAATACTGAACATGTAAAAGAACTAAGAAGGATCGATACGACTGGAAGACCAAGATCGAAGCGCTCGAATTAAAAAAGTTGCACGACAGGAATTCGCTGTTTCTCCCACACTGTAAAAGCCGTACCTCCTAGAAGCATTCATAGAAGTGAAAGCTGAGTTCAGGAGTGGAATTAAAATTTTTTAAAAGGATGTCATCGATAACACTCATTGATCACATTGCTGTCCTAACGAAATATGAAGAAGAATTACAGGATATGTGAATGGAATGAACAGCCTACTGATCGAAGAATGTGGATTGGGAATGAATCGAATAAATTCGGAGTAGAAAAATTGAGGTCTATGACAGACTTAACATCAAAATTAGGGACAAAGAATTATACGAAGTCCGCAGCTCGTGGTCATGTGGCAGCGTTCTCGCTTCCCGCGCCCGGGTTCCCGGGTTCCATTCCCGGCGGGGTTAGGGATTTTCTCTGCCTCGTGATGACTGGGTGTTGTGTGATATCCTTCGGTTAGTTAGGTTTAAGTAGTTCTAAGTTCTAGGGGACTGATGACCATAGATGTTAAGTCCCATAGTGCTCAGAGCCATTTGAACCAATTATACGAAGTGCAGAATTCCTTCTACCTCGCAAGCAAAACGACATATAGCAGATGTAGCTAAGGGAGAAAAAACAAACAAAAAAAAAAAAAGACTAGCACAGGCACAAATGGCATTCCTGGACAAAGATTGTTTACTAGCTTCAAACAAAGGTCTAAACTTCAGCATAAACTCCCTGAGAATGTTCTTTTGGAGGTCATTTCTTGTGTGTTTGCGAATCATGAACTGTGGGAAAATACTAAAAAGTGGTAAACTCAAGCGTAGGAGACGTGATAATAGAAGGATGTTGAAAAGTACGAGGAATGAAGAGTTGAGGAATGAGGTGTCACTTGACAGATTTGTCAAAGGAAGGAAGTAATAGAAGAACCTGGCAACAAGAAAGAACAGGATGATAACAAATGTGTTAAGCCTACTGATACGTAGCTATAAATAAATAAATAGAGAAAGTTATAAGGTTAGTAGGACTACAGGTAGTTCTAGAGGGAAAAACTGCAGGAGAACACAGAGCAATGATTCCATCAAATAACTGAGGACACAGAATGCCAGGAAAAACCTGGGATTAAAAGTTTGGCAGGAGGGAGAAGACTGATGACTCAGCTGTAAGACTCAGCCCCTCGTTCCCCCACATTTGCGGGTAAATGGGCAGACACAAACATTGCGGTCGACCGCACTGCCAGCGTTTGGCAACGATATGGATATATTGCATATATCAAAGATGTCATTGACTTTATTGAGTATACTTACGAGGAAAGACATACATTAGGATTTCATATTTTTGGACGGGCGCTTATTGTCCTGGTATTAATTCATAAATAACTTCCCACATTTCTTTCCAAAGTTTATGGGAGTTTTTCCTTCGTTGTAAGGCAAATGGTGGAGCTGGAAATCCACTTGCAAATGTTAACAAATAAGACTTCTTATGCCTCACTACCAGCAACCAGGTATTTAATTGAATAGCTTCCGCAGCAGCCTGGTGACTGAAATATAAAGCAACGTTCCGATAGTCAGTCAGGTCCTAACTCAGTGTTGGTAAATGACAGTGGGCTACTTTGGCTAGAGTCAGTCAAAATATGTAGGTATTGAGTTTCATTATGATTTACAATAACTGTCATTGGACACAGAAGACACAATTATCGCCGGCCACGGTGACCGAGCGGTTGTAGGCGCTTCGGTCCGGACAGCACGACTACTACGGTCGCAGGTTCCAATCCTGCCTCGGGCATGGATGTGTGTGATGTCCTTAGGATAGTTAGGTTTAAGTAGTTCTACGTTCTAGGGGACTGATGACCTCATATGTTAGGTCCCATACTGCTCAGAGCCATTTGAACCATCTGAACAAAATTTTCGCACAAGTTTGAAGTCGCATTCGTCTGGGTCAGCGGACATGTAGATATAATTAAAGGACTAGATTACGTTAGCGCCGAAAGGCACTTTTTTAAAGCTATACGTGATTTCTGTATTTGCTAAGTTGGCGAAATCAGACATGAGGAAGGTATAACGCCCCAGCTCTCTGTTGCCGAAACAGATAGGAAATTAAGGATTAGATTGATATACACCCCATTCATTCTAGTTCCTCAGACTTACGGAATATCTTGAATCATGTGAGCACACTATAGTTAATATGGAAAATAATAAAATTAATACATAAATTATAAAGGTACAATTATGAACTTAATTGAAGAGATTGAGACTGCGCTGGAAATATACAAACAGAGCCGAAAAATTAAAATTGTTGTGAGGAACCTTCTTGGAGGTCTTAGTTGTAACTGATTGATGACCTGATCATTGGTGTTCCTATAATGTACATTCTCTTTCATTTTAATGATAAAAGTATGAAATCAGAGATAACTCTGATTATTACGATCCTCAATAAATAATATCCTAAGACTGTTCAAATAAGTAATATGAGATAATTACATCAATTATGCGAGTCCGTTTATGGTTGCATGTTGGCTGATGCATACTCATAACTATTTTAGCTGCTGTAATGAACTTATATTCGTTGTACGTATCTTCTTGTTTGAAAAAAGTACGGTTACTGCGATAAATTTTTACAGGTCATTTAAACGTTTGGAGTTTGTTTCAAAATATCAGTGTGACCTTTTTACGCTGTTGTTAATAAATTTAACTTCAGCTATTGGCCAATTATCGTTGTCGTGCAATGTGTGATGACAAATGACAATTACACTTATCAAGTTCCTTATGGAGTTGTACAACTTCCAGTCATACATTTTGTGTATCATTAATTGTGTAGACCTTCGGTAGCTATGAGACAAGAAGTGATAGTACCTGCCATCGACGCAGTGTGATTTGTGAGGTGTACATGAAACATTGCCCGAGATGTTAGTTTGAAAAGTCTGGTGTCTAGAATATTAGAAACAGAATGTCTAGACTCTATGGTGCTTGATGTCTATGTTATCAGTGCCTGAGGTCCAGACTTTGCGAGTGCAGACGGGTAAATTAAACGGTGAGCGTATGTTTCTCGTTGTTTCATTTTTACACATTTTTTTCTCGTGCCTTACGTATATAGATAAAACTGCATATTTTAGTCTTCACATACCTTCATAAGCTACGTTTTGTTGACGACACGCTGTATGATGTTTGTCTATAACACGAATCCGTTACCACATTTGCCATACATACTATAATGTATTCGTATCAAAAGTGGTCAGGTACTTAAGCTGTCTTATATTAGTAAATTAACAGTGACATATTGTTCTTCTGTAGAGCGCTGTATAACAATAATTGTTAATAGACGATTTTAGCGCCTATGCCATTCTCTGTGTAATGGGAAGAATCCTTGTTTTCAGAATCTGCGTAAGATGTTTACGGATAACAGGCTACATTTAGTAGATATTTTTTCACTACACTGTATCTAGAGGCTACAGTACATTATATTGGTACCAACATAGTCGGAATGTAAATACTATTTTCATAGTCTGCATAATACTCGTACATATCGTTTTATACATTGAAGCTCCGGAGAAACGTACAGGCATGCGCATTCAAATACAGATGGTTCAAATGGCTCTGAGCACTATGGAACTTAACGTCTGAGGTCATCAGTTCCCTAGAACTTAGATTTACCTAAACCTAACTACCCAAAGGAAATCACACACATCCATGCCTGAGTGAGGATTCGAACCTGCGACCGTAGTGGTCGCGCGGTTCCAAACTGGAGCGCCTAGAACCGCTCGGCTACTACGACCGGCTCAAATACAGAGATATGTAAAGAGGCTGAACATAGCACTAGGGTGAAAACGCCTATATAGCACAACAAGTTTCTGGCAATGTTGTTAGATCGGTTACTGATGCTAGAATGGCAGGTTATCACGATTTAGGAGTGTCTGAAGGTGATGTTGTACTCGACGCACGATCGATGAGACACAGTACCTCCTTGACAGCGATGAGGCAGGGATTTTCCCGTACGACCGTTTTACGAGTGTACCGTATATATTAGGAATCCGATAAAACATCAAATCTCCGACATCGCTGCGACAGGAAAAAGAACCTGCGATAACGGAACCAATGACGACTGCAGAGAATCATTCAAAGTCACAGAAGCGTAACCCTTCCGCCGATTGCTGCAGATTTCAGTGCTGGGCCATCAACAAGTGTCAGCGTGCGAACCATTCAACAAAACATTATCGATACGGGCTTCCGGAGCGGAAACCCTCTTGTGTTCCCCTGATGACTGCACGACATAAAGCTTTAAGCATCGCACGGGTCGGTCAACACCGACATTGGACAGTTAAAGTCTGGAAATATGTTGCCTGTTTCAAACTGTATCGAGCGGAAGTACGTGTACGGATGTGGAGACAACCTCATGAATCCATAGACCTTGCATGTCGGCAGGGGACTGTTCAAGGTAGAGGCGGCTCTGTAATGGGGTGGGACGTGTGCAGTTGGAGTCATATGGGACCCCTGATACATCTAGAGACCACTCTGACAGGTGACACGTACGTAAGCATCCTGCCTGATCACCTACATCCATTCATGTCCATCGTGCATTCCGACGGACTTGGGCAATGCCAGCAGGACTGTGCGACACACAACACGTCAAGAATAGCTACAGAGTGGCTCCAGGAACACTGTTCTGAGTTTAAACACTTCCCCTGTCCAGCAAACTCTCCAGACATGAGCATTATTGAGCATATCTGGATTGCCTTGAAAGGTGCTGTTCAGAAGAGATCTCCAACCCATCGTACTCTTACAGATTTATGGACAGCCCTGCAAGATTCGTGGTGTCGGTTCCCTCCTGCACTACTTCCGACATTAGTCGAGTCCATGCATATCGTGTTGCGGCACTTCTGCGTGATGGCGGGAGACCTACATGATATTAGGAAGGTGTAAAGTATCTTTGAGTCTTCTATGTAATACAAATCGATTACTTAAAGCGTGTTTTTGCATTTTAAGGTATCTATATTTCTAATATATAAGCTTCACTCTTCCGATGTACTGATATCATCATAGGTGAAATCTAATGTTACAACCTTAACTATCACTCTGTTTAATCATACTGAAGTTAATTTTGTACTTGTATAGAAATTGTGGCCTACTACGTGTTGTTCTGTACACATTTTATGACGCTGATGACTGACACTTCTCAACTTCAGCCTACGAAAAGTGGAAATGCATATCACCAATTTTTGAACTGAAATCCTTCCGTGCAGTTTACCTCGACAAAACTGAAAACTTATTCGTCTTATCCTGTGAGTACATTGTTCGTTAGCTTTTCTACATCTACGTCTACACATACACTCCGCTAGCTACCAAGCGGTGTGTGGTGAAGGGCACAATTCGCTCCAAAGTCATATTCCCACGCCCCCTCCCCCCTCTGTTCCACAAGCGGTTCGCACTAGGGAAAAAAGACTGTCTGAACGCCTCAGTACAAGCTCTTATTTCCCTCATCTTTGAATAGTGATCATTGCGCGATCTGAAAATGGGTGGTAAAAATATATGCTCTACATCCTCGGCGAATATCGGATTTTGGAATTTATGAGCAGACCCTTTCGTTTAGCGCGTCGTCTATGTGCAAGTGTGTCCCACTTCAAACTTTCTATGAGATCTGTAACGCTCTCGCGATGGCTAAATGTACCAGTCACGAATCTTACCGCTCTTCTTTGGAGCTTCTCAATCTCTAGAACCAGACCCAACTCGTAAGGGTCCCATACAGACGAACAATACTCCAAGACTGGACGAAGTAACGTATTTTAAGCTATTTCCTTTGTTGAAAGATTGCATCACTTCAGGATTGTACCAATAAACCGCAATCTAGTTCGCCTTACCCGTTATGTTATGTTATGTTAACCGGGGACCTAGAAACGACGGAGAGGCTCCGTCCGCGCCGCAGCCGCAGTGGTCCGCAACCCCACGACGACTGCAGCTGTCCACTTCACCCCCCGCCGCTCCACATCGAACCCAGGGTTATTGTGGTTCGGCCCCCGGTGGAACCCCCAGGGAACGTCTCACACCAGACGAGTGTAACCCCTACGTTTGTGTGGCAGAGTAATGGTGGTGTGCGCGTACGTGGAGATCTTGTTTGCGCAGCAATCGCCGACATTGTGTACCTGAGGCGGAATACGGGGAACCAGCCCGCATTTGCCGAGGCAGATCGAAAACCGCCTAAAAACCATCCACAGACTGACCGGCTCACCGCACCTCGACACAATTCCGCCGGGCGGATTCGTGCCGGGGACCGGCGCTGCTTCCCACGCGGATAGCCGTGCGTTAGACCACGCGGCCAATCGGGCGTGCTTAGAGCCGCATCCATTACTTGTATAATTTGATCATTCCATTTAATATCATTTCCAATAATCACACCCAGATACTTGACGGACGTTACCGCTTCCAAGGACTGGGAATTTATTTTGTACTCGCACATTAATGGGGATTTTCGCCTTGTTACAAGCAGTATGTTACACTTACTAATATTGAGGGGTGTAAGGTACAGTGAAGCGACTCTAACAGCCTCTCCTGTACAAATGTCAACCTCACCTACCCGAGTTGCAGCTAAGGATTGCTGCACGGTACACCCTGTTATTGCTAACGAGGCTCTGACGACCGAGTGTTTCCCGGGATAAGGAAACGCCCCCTATCAAGTGCCAACGGTCTCAAAGAGAGCGGATGAGCGGATAGAGGCAGGGCACTCTCTTGTCCTTGGAGTGAGAAATTGCTCCTAAAGGCGGAAGAACTTCACAGTCAACGGCATAGGATGGAGAAGGCAACGGGAAACCACTCCATTAAAGATCACTCAAGATATCCCAAGAATCAGTAGCGCACCATGCCAGAATCTTCTGTTAAACATAAATCCGGAGTAATAGTCCCCCAATCGGATCTCCGGGTGGGGACAATGGAAGGTCAGGCAAAGTTGAAGAATACACTAAAAATAGCAACATGGAATGTAAGAACACTCCTCCAATGCGGGAAATTAGAGAACCTCAAACTAGAGATGGACAGAATGGGAACAGACATAATAGGAATATCTGAGATGCGATGGCCTGAACCAGGAGACTTCAGATCAGGAAATTATCGTATCATTCATACAGGTACTAACCAAGGAACAACTGGAATCGGTGGAGTTGGAATAATTCTAAAAGGAAAACTCGGGAATCTAGTCACAGGATATGTGCAATTTAACTCTAGGATAATACTAGTCAAAATTGGAACCAAACCAAAGAACACGGTAATAGTACAAGTCTATATGCCGACATCGGCAGAAGAAGACGATGTAATAGAAACAGTGTATGAAGACATCAACAAAGTTATAAATTATGTTAAAGGTGAAGAGAACTTAATTATAATGGGAGATTGGAATGCTAGCGTTGGAGAAGAGAAAGTTGACGGAATTGTAGGGAAATATGGTCTAGGAGATAGAAACGAAAGAGGAAGCCGGCTAATTGAATTTTGTGCCAAAAACAAGTTGGTCATAGCGAACTCCCTTTTCAACCACCATAAAAGAAGAAGGTACACGTGGAAAGCCCCAGGAGATACTAGAAGACACCAAATCGACTATATATTAGTAAAATCGCGTTTTAAAAACCAAATCAAGGATTGCAGAAGCTACCCGTCTGCGGATATTAATAGTGATCACAACCTTGTAATGATGAAATGCTTACTCAAACTCAAGCGATTAGAGAGAAAAACGAACAAAGTATGGAACAGAGATAACCTAAAGTCTGAAGAACTAGTGATCCCTTATGCACGGAAAACTGATGAGATGGCATCAAACATTATTCCCGGGAGTACTAACGAGGAGTGGAAACAAATCAAAGAAGGCATACATAAAGCAGCAGAAGAATTTATTGGGAAAGCCAAACCTGTAAACAGGAAAGAGTGGATAACACCTGAAATAATTTGTCTAATGGAAGAAAGAAGACTATACAAAAATGCCTCTGACGAGCAAAGCGAAAACAAATATAGAAAGCTTAGAAACCAAATAAACAGAGAATCTAGGAAAGCAAAAGAAAATTACCTCAACAGCATTTGTAAAGAGGTGGAGGAAAACATGGTTAAAGGAAAAACTGACTTGGCCTACAGAACAATAAAACAAAACTTTGCTAAACGGAAAGTAAAATCTTCAGGAACTATAAAGAACAAAGAGGGCAAGGTACTATTTGGATATGACACGCTGAAGAGATGGCAAGAATACATTGAAGAGCTATATCAAGGAGACCCTCTAACAGATAATATGATAGAATTAAGCGAAGAAGTAGAGAAAGAAGAACTAGGGGACACAATTCTGAAAGATGAATTTGAAAAAGCACTAAAAGAACTACCAGATAAGAAAGCGGCAGGTGTTGATGATATACCTTCTGAACTAATTAAGAAATCAGGAGACAAAATGAAAGCTACATTACTGCAACTCATACAGAAAATATACAAAACAGGTGAAGTTCCTGAAGACTATCAGAAATGCATCATATTCCCCATACCTAAGAAAGCATCTACTATGGACTGTGAAAACCATCGAACACTCAGTCTTCTTTCACACGCATCAAAAATTCTAATAAGAATAATTTTGAAAAGAGTTGAAAACCAATTGAATAGCACTCTAAGTGAAGACCAATTCGGTTTTAGAAGCGGTGTAGGGACGAGGGAAGCAATCTTATCTTTAAGACTAATAATTGAGAAACAAATTTCCAAAAACAAACAAGTATTTATAGCCTTCGTAGACCTCGAAAAGGCATTTGACAATGTTGTATGGCCAGAAATGTTTAGAATTCTGAAGAAGGCTGGTCTGAAATATAATGATAGAAGGATAATCTTTAAAATATACCAAAATGAAACAGCCTTAGTTAAGAAGGAAAACAAAGAAGAAACAGCAAGAATAAGGAAAGGAGTGAGACAGGGATGCCCACTATCTCCAGTAATTTTCAACGCATATATCCAAGAAGCAATAGACAAAATAAGAGAGAATATTGAAGTAGGAATAAAACTTAACGGAATGAAAATAGATATGTTGCGATATGCAGATGATATCGCCATAATTACAGAAAGGAAAGAAGATTTAGAAGCCGCACTCAATGAAATGGAAAACACCTTAAAAGAACAGTATGGAATGAAAATAAATAAGAAAAAGACTAAAGTGATGGTGAGTGGCGCCCTGAACTACAATGAACCCATACGAATAACAATAAAGGGAGAGAAACTAGGGCAGGTTACAGAATTTAACTACTTAGGTAGCAAAATAACAGCAGATGGAAGGAGCAAAAGTGACATTAAAAACAGAATACAACTTGCCAAAATAGCATTCAATGGAAAAAGAAACTTACTGACGAGTAGAAATGTTAGTTTAGACGTAAGAAAGAGAGTCATGAAAACCTATGTGTGGAGTACAGCCCTTTACGGATGTGAAACTTGGACTTGTGGAAAAGAAGAAAAGAGAAGATTAGAGGCATTCGAAATGTGGTGCTACCGGAGAATGGAAAAAATCAGCTGGCGAGACAAGGCTACAAACGAAGATGTCCTCAGAAGAGTGAAAGAAAACAGATCTCTTTGGCGAAATATACAGAAAAGAAGAATAACCTTCATAGGTCACATTTTACGGCATAACAATTTCATTAAGAGAATATTAGAAGGAATCATTGAAGGAAGAACTCGCCGAGGACGACCTAGATTAAGCTACATTCAACAAGTAATAAATGACATCGGGTGCCAGACCTATGCAGATATGAAGAAGAAAGTTGACAAAAGAACGGAATGGCGTGCTGCTGCCAACCAACCTGTGGGTTGATAACCGAAGAAGAAGAAGAAGACTAATATTGAGAGCTAACTGCCACTTCATTACAGCACGCATTTATTTTCTGCAAATCCTCGTTGATTTGTTCACAACATTGGTGTGATACTACTTTCCTGTAGACTACTGCATCATCGGCAAACAGTCTAAGGCGTCTGTCAATACCATCAACCAGATCGTTTATGTAAATCGTACTGAGGAGCAGAGGACGTTACTGCCCTGGGGCACAACTGAAGTTACGCTTGTTTCTGTTGATGTCACCCCATTCAGGACGACATACTACTCCCTGTATGATAGAAAACTTTCTATCCAACCGCATATGTCATCGGATAGACGGTAAGCTGGTACTTTTCGTAGCAAGCGACAGTGTGGAACCTAGTCAAACGCCTCTCGAAAGTCGAGAAATATGGCATCAACCTGGGGGCCGATATCTTGAGCCTGTTGTGTATCATGCATCAAGAGGGCCAGCAGTGTCTCGTGTGGCCGCTGTTTCCTAAAACCGTGCTTGTTTCTTCAGATGAGCTTTTCAGAGTCTACAAAGGTCATTGTGTCTGAAAACAAAATATGTTCCATGTTTCTACAACAAATCGATGTCAGTGAAATTGGCCGGTAATTATGTGCATCTGATTTTCTACCCTTTTTATAGATTGCTATGACCTAGGCCTTCTTCCTGTCCAGTACTTTCCGCCGTTTCAATGATCTCTGATAGATGACGGAAAAGAATGGGACGAATGAATTCCAGTTTTAATCAATTCATTTTGGTCGATGAGAACTACCCCACCATAACAACTTACAACACATCTAACAGTTAATGAACCTCTGGTCAACAATCACCACAGGACAACACAACATTTAACTACTAGTGCTCAATGCACCTCTTTAACGGTACACTATTACGCGCTATGCTTCCTATATTCCAAATCATCAGTCCAATCGAGTTATTTTCCTCGCACCATAGCTTAAATAGCTTATCACACCTTAAGATAGATACATTCTGAAGTAAGCCAGCTTAGCAGTGCTAAATCTGCATTGACAACACTTACGCTTGGTGACTAATCAGAACACTAACCTAAGGGAGCGTGATGCACTCACATTTAATTTACGGTTATGGGTAGCCCTATTGGGCGTAAGAAAATTTCTTACACTCGCACTTTTAATGTAACTAATAGAAGACGGGTGAACAGATGGCCACGCTAATTCTTTGCTCACACTGGTTGGGCAAACTCACTTCCTAGTGTACTTCACGAGGATACATATGGCGTGTAATTCTTTCTCAAGCGCAGCCGCTAATAACGGTACCCTTAGCTTTTCTCGCCGTGGCGCCGAAAAGACAAGTCTGAACAAGGATATCAAGAACAACACGCCAGGACCAGCACAAATGCACGAAATTAGTAATGACGTTGTGACACAGGAGTTTAAAAAGTCGCTGCAGGACTCTTAAAGAATGGAACACAGAGAGGGAGAAAGTGAACGACCCATGGCTTACTATTAGACTGAAGCCAGACACAAAATAAGACCAATACAATGGGACAGTTCCGGAATAAGTGGCGTGGGTTGCACTCCGTGTTACACGTTGAATCAGACACAGACAACACTGACCTTGTTCAGCGCCTGATGATGAAGCACAAGACCCACCACACGAATTCCCTAGTAAATTTGTAGCGTCTCCTGCCCAGATGCTTCCACAGATTTCGTCTTGATCGATGCACATGCACTAACACCTCTTTTCACTGTTAGACTATTTCTCTAACCAATAGCGAACACTCGCCAAAACAACAAAGATGTAACAAAATTCAAACTGCATGCCACTCACAATTTTGCTGACCGAGGCGTGTCTCGTGAAAACTACCACAAACTACTGCGACGACACTGCACTGAAAAACTTTCTAGCAGACCTGTGGTACGACACACAATCAATCATCTCAGTATAAATGAACGGGTTCCAGTCTGTAAGAGAGTGTGTGTCTTTTGCATCGACGACCCCGCAGTTTATTTTAGCACCCTGCCACCAAACCGAAAATTCAACAAATTCAAATGGTTCAAATGGCTCTACGCACTGTGGGACTTAACATCTGAGTTCATCAGTCCCCTAGACTTAGAACTACTTAAACCTAACTAACCTAAAGACATCACACACATCTATGCCCGAGGCAGGTTCAAAACTGTTCAAATGGCTCTGAGCACTATGGGACTTAACATCTGTGGTTATGAGTCCCCTAGAACTTAGAACTACTTAAACCTAACTAACCTAAGGACATCACACACATCCATGCCCGAGGCAGGATTCGAACCTGTGACCGTAGCGGTCACGTGGTTCCACACTGAAGCGCCTAGAACCGCACGGCCACACTGGCCGGCGGCACCGAGGCAGGATTCGAACCTGCGACCGTAGCAGCAGAGCGGTTCCGGAGTGAAGCGCCTAGAACCGCTCGGTTACAACGACCAGAGAGAATTCAACAATTCATGCGCAATGTATAGGGTAAAAGCTGCAGAGCAACGATGTGGCCATGGATACCAGCCTTTAAAATCTGGCTGGCCAGTATAGGCACGAAGACGGCACTCAAATTCAACCACGGATTAAATTCGGCCCACAAATATGCCCAGCAACCACTCGCCGGACTTTGTGCCGAATTTGCTTGCGCAAGTGCCCGCCTTAGTCGCCTTACGGACCTCTCACACCGTCCTACTGGCTTCGTTACCACTTGCCAAGTCACCACGCCACATCATGCCCCGTCTCATCAACAACATCGAGCAAAGTTCTTAGTCTCCTCAAACCAGAGGAGCAACGAGAATAATTTGTTGTATGATACCCAGATTTTGCACGAATTAAGTCTGTTACCCTGTGTGACTATTCTTAGATTAGTAGCTCAATATTCATTCCAAAATCTGGCTTATCCTAAGGCAAAGGATTATGAACTTGGTATTTCGGAAAATAAATAGAGGTTATCAGTTAAGTGAAGTTGGTTTTCCTGCCTTGAACATTACTCGTTTTAGGTAGCCAACAGGGGAAACGTCAGTAGGAATGAATATGGAAGTGGGATAGGAGCCAGAGATGTGGAGACTGTAGGTCTCGTCTCTCGCGTCCGAGATTCTAGTTTCCCACCTCACATAGGCAAATAGCAGCCGGAAACTGTACAGTTCGGCTTTCTATTACTGTTGGATAAAGGAAAATGTAGTAGGCGTACAAAGTGTTTCAGATAATATGTATGCCACTGTAACTTACAAACTAATAGGCGAAAGGAATAGTTATTGAGTCAGGTCCACATAAGAAACATTACCATTACTGAAGGGTTATGAACACTGTCTTCTGAGTTATTTTCTAGTGGGTTACTGCAACAGGATACGACTTTTAAAATACAATATTAATTATTTCTTGAAACTAATGTACTATACCATATGTGTACAAATCATTCTAAATCACATTTCCTTCAAATTTATTTTGGGAGATAGAGATCTTCTTATGTTATTGGTTGGTTAAACATGCTGTACATAAATATCTGGGTGCAGATGAGTGTTTTGATGGCTGAATATTGATTTTAGTGAGGCGTTAGAAAGTGTGCCCATGTTCCTGAATGCGCAACGCAGTGTACCTTCAACACGACTTGCGGGTCGGATGTAACTTCATCAGTGTCACGGAGCGATAAGCTTCCTAAATGCCCCGTTTGAAATTCTAGGGGGTTGTGGATTCAGTGACATAAACACGACTATTTATATATAACAACAAATAGAAATGTACTGGTATTAAATTGAGCCACAGTGCGGGCTATTCTTGAGGACCACGGAACCCGAACTTTTTCCCAGTAAATCTGTTCTTCAGTTCTTGGTCAACATAATGCTCTGAATTGGCTGGGTGACCGTCGTGCTGCATCCACAGACGGCCTCCAATGTTTGCACCTAATGTTACAAGGATTTCTCCCTTTCTCAGATAACAAACGTAATCGTCATTTATTTCTCTCTTTATCTTTGTCTTTCTCCTCTCATCCCTTACCTGTCCCTTGTTCTTTCGTTCTTTGTAACTTCTTTAATTCTTCTGCCTCGTCCGTTTACTCTGCATAGCTTCTTCTTAAATCTGGTGCAGGTCTGTGGTATGCAGTGTGTCTCAGATGGAGTGTATGCCTCTGTGAGTCACAAACTATCTGTTGAGAGATGTCCACGTAAGAAAAGTACACTTTCCGAGGTTTTATGAACATAGCTTGCTGAGTGATTTTCCAGAGAGTTACAGCAAATAGACACAAATTTTTTAATGGAACATTAGGTTTACTACCTTGTAGCTGATATATTACAGTCAGTGATTTACAAAACAATTTCAATTGCTATCACGTTTTGTTTATACAGTCCTTGGGTAGAAGGCTCACCCTAAACCTAACTTGGTGTACTACTTGCTATACTGTGGCAGAGAACCAACAACCTCCTGTTGGGGTGCAGGTGAGAACATGCTGAAAGATGGGGTAGAAGGATATGGGCAGAGTGAGGGGGACAGGAACATGGGCAGTGAGAGGATGGAGGAGGAGATGGGCTGAGAAGGAAAGATTAAGAGATCAGCAGAGACAAGCATAAAGGAAGAGATGGGAACCGAGCGGTGGGGGGAGGTGAAGACAAGTAGGAGAGAGAGTGGGAAGGAGAAAATGGGTAGAGGAATTGGAGGGGAAGACATGGACAACGAGGAGGGAGAGGAGGTGACAGACAGAGTTTGGAGAGAGGAGGACTTGGGGAGGGGAGGAGGGGATGAACAGCGCGTGGGAGGTGGAGAATATGGACGAGAGAGGAGAAGCGTATGTGGACAGGCAGTGAAGAGATGGTGGGGAGGAGATGGAAGAGATTGGAAGGGAGAGATGAACACATAGAATGAAGGAGGGGAATGAACAATAGTAGACTGAACTAAATATATTAATAAAAGAAAGAAAAGAAAGACTAGAAATGTACTGTAGAAAGGAAAGTATCTCAGAGAAGCGGACTTCAGTAAAAATTCAGGCTCGTGTTACATGGAAACTTTTGTCGGAAGTAAAAAGAAAAAAAAGAAAAGAAATGGACAAATGCAATGTCCTAGGGAATGAGAAAGTTATTATCATTCCAGAAATGACGAAACATATTTGCCACAGTGATAAAAAGTCTACTAGAAAATGAGCTTACTGTGAAGTAATCTTTTTACTGTAATCGATATCAACTGTCATCACAATGGTGAAATTGCAGTCGGTAAACAACAACGCTTCACGTAATAGAACTTTCCGGTTGCGGTCGTGTTCCAATGACATGTAATTCTGTTGCGGTATCGGGGATGCCACTGGTGGGCGTCAAAAGAGGGTTCCTAATTAAGCGCGGGCAACCGCAGCGGTAGGCATGAGTTACGTGCGTGAGCCATTAAAACCAGCACTCTGAACGCTTCTGTCAACTTTCTGCGGACGCTGCTCTGGACAGAACTTCGCAGCTTCACATCTGCCATCAGAATCCAAACAGAAAGGCAAACTATTGACACATTGGCAGGCTAGGAAGGGGCTTTCGGTAAGATCACATCTCACAGACAAGCGCATCACTAAGAGTAACTACAATACCCAATCGTTTACCATCTTTCAAGATTGGAGAACAGCTACTGACCTAGATGGGATACTACAAAACTCTCATTCCCTTGCTGTAATCACCTCCTTTACCAAAGTGTCCAGCTCTTTCCTTGAAGGATGTCGTGTCCACAGCCAGTTCTTCCTTTGTATTCCGTTAGATTTTACGGTAAGAAAATTTCTGTGCAGTTTCATAAGTCTACCACATCCACCGTAACGATAAATCGGTAACAGCCAAATTACGCGTAATATCTCAATTACGAAACCGTTTGAAAACGTACCAAGCAATAAAAGTCGCACAGGGTGTTTGGAAATTCTATTTACAAACTTATAGGACCCGTAATTGGGAGTGAGTACGTAATATGCTGAGTAAGAAAGCCTGTCCACAAACGTCATTCCACGACGCTACAAATTGTCAGAGATGCAGGCCTGTAAATGTATGTATACACAGCACGATTCCATGATTGTAGTACAAACTTCCAAGGGTGATGGAGACGGATAAATTTATCAATTTTAAGTACGAGCCCCGGATCTGGAAATCAACGAGTCGAAAACTACAAGCGAAAATCATTTTCAAACGTCTCAGATTGAAGTACGTGTACCGGTACGATTGTTACTGACCTTGTAGGGTAGTCAACTTTCACAGGTGGTAGAACAGACAAAACAAGGAAAAACGTCCAGTAAACATGGGCTCTAAAATGCGTGTCTTTAGAGTTATGAGCACTTGTTCAGTACAGGAGGTGCGTTTCCCACGAGCGAAGATGAATAAAATGCTCATAGCTCCTCAGGTATGCCTTTTAGAGCCCATGTGTACTTGACTCTTTTCCTTCTTTTAGTCCATACTACCACCTCTGAAAGTAGCATACCTTACCTTCTTAGCAACAACAGTACCAGTACATGTATTCTATTGTCAGAGGTATACGAACCATTTTTACTTGTAACTCTCCACTCGTTCGCCTCTGAACCAGGGGCTCTTACGTAAAAATGATACATTTGATATCCTCTCTACTTCGACTATCATCAGTTATTTTACTCCCTAAATAGCAAAACTCCTTTACTACTTTAAGTGTCTCCTTTCCTAATCTAATCCCCTCAGCATCACCCGATTTACTTTGACTACATTCCATTATCCTCGTTTTGCTTTTGTTGATGTTCATCTTATATCCTCCTTTCAAGATACTGTCCATTCCGTTCAGCTCCTCTTCCAAGTCCTTTGCTGTCTCTAACAGAATTACAATGTCATCGGCGAACCTTAAAGTTTTTATTTCTTCTCCATGGATTTTAATACCTACTCCGAATATTTCTTTTGTTTCCTTTACTGCTTACTCAATATACAGATTGAATAACGTCGGGGATAGGCTACAACCCTCTCCCAACCACTGCTTCCCTTTCATGCCCTCGACTCTTATAACTGCCATCTGGTTTCTGTACAAATTGTAAATAGCCTTTCGCTCACTGTATTTTACCCCTGCCACCTTCAGAATTTGAAACAGAGTATTCCAGTTAACGTTGTCAAAAGCTTTCTCTAAGTCTACAAATGCTAGAAACGTAGGTTTGCCTTTTCTTAATCTTTCTTCTAAGATAAGTCGTAAGGTTAGTATTGCCTCACGTGTTCCAACATTTCTACGGAATCCAAACTGATCTTCCCCGAGGTCCGCTTGTACCAGTTTTCCCATTCGTCTGTAAAGAATTCGCGTTAGTATTTTGCAGATGTGACTTATTAAACTGATAGTTCGGTAATTTTCACATCTGTCAACACCTGCTTTCTTTGGGATTGGAATTCTTATATTCTTCCTGAAGTCTGTGGGTATTTCGCCTGTCTCATACTTCTTGCTCACCAGTTGTAGAGTTTTGTCATGACTGGCTCTCCCAAGGCCATCAGTAGTTCTAATGGAATGTTGTCTACTCCCGGGGCCCTGTTTCGACTTTTCTGCCTTCCCTTCTTTGCTTAGAACTGGGTTGCCATCTGAGCTCTTGATATTCATACAAGTGGTTCTCTTCTCTCCAAAGGTTTCTTTAATTTTTCTGTAGGCAGTATCTATCTTACCCCTTGTGAGACAAGCCTCAGCATCCTTACATTTGTCCTCTAGCCATCCCCGCTTAGCCATTTTGCACATCCTTTCGATCTCATTTTTGAGACGTTTGTATTCCTTTTTGCCTGCTTCATATACTGCATTTTTATATTTTCTCCTTTCATCAATTAAATTCAATATTTCTTCTGTTACCCAAGTATTTCTATTAGCCCTCGTCTTTTTACCTACTTGATCCTCTGCTGCCTTCACTACTTCATCCCTCAGACCTACCCATTCTTCTTCTACTGTATTTCTTTCCCCCATTCCTGTCAATTGTTCCCTTATGCTCTCCCGGAAACTCTGTACAACCTCTGGTTCTTTCAGTTTATCCGGGTCCCATCTCCTTAAATTCCCGCCTTTTTGCAGTTTCTTCAGTTTCAATCTGCAGTTCATAACCAATAGATTGTGGTCAGAATCTACATCTGCCCCTGGAAATGTCTTACAGTTTAAAACCTGGTTCCTAATTCTCTGTCTTACCATTATGTAATCTATCTGATACCCTTTAGTATCTCCAGGATTCTTCCAGATATACAACCTTCTTACATGATTCTTGAACCAAGTGTTAGCTATGATTAAGTTATGCTCTGTGCAAAATTCTACAAGGCGGCTTCCTCTTTCAATTCTTCCCCCCAATCCATATTCACCTACTATGTTTCCTTCTCTCCCTTTTCCTACTGACGAATTCCAGTCAACCATGAATATTAAATTTTCGTCTCCCTTCACTACCTGAATAATTTCTTTTATCTCGTCATACATTTCATCAATTTCTTCATCATCTGCAGAGCTAGTTGGCATATAAACTTGAACTACAGTAGTAGGCATGGGCTTTGTGTCTAACTTGGCCACAATAATGCGTTCACTATGCTGTTTGTAGTAGCTAACCCGCACTCCTATTTTTTATTCATTATTAAACCTACTCCTGCATTACCCCTTTTTGATTTTGTATTTATAACCCTGTAATCACCTGACCAAAAGTCTTGTTCCCCCTGCCACCGATCTTCACTAATTCCCACTATATCTTACTGTAACCTATCCATTTCCCTTTTTAAATTTTCTAACCTACCTGCCCGATTAAGGGATCTGACATTCCACGCTCCGATCCGTAGAATGCCAGTTTTATTTCTCCTGATAACGACGTCCTCTTGAGTAGTCCCCGCCCGGAGATCCGAATGGGGGACTATTTTACCTCCGGAATATTTTACCAAGAGGACGCCATCATCGTTTAATCATACAGTGAAGCTGCATGCCCTCGGGAAAAATTACGGCCGTATTATCCCCTTGCTTCCAGCCGTTCGCAGTATCAGCACAGCAAGTCCGTTTTGGTTAGTGTTACAAGGCCAGATCAGTCAATCATCCAGACTGTTGCCCCTGAAACTACTGAAAAGGCTGCTGCCCCTCTTCAGGAACCACATGTTTGTCTGGCCTCTCAACAGATACCCCTCCCTTGTGGTTGCACGTACGGTACGGCCATCTGTATCGCTGAGGCACGCAAGCCTCCCCACCAACGGCAAGGTCCAGTCCATGGTTTATGGGGGGGGGGGGGGGGGGGGACGGGACGATACTCTACCTAAACAATTTGATTAAAAGCTGCTTGTGTGAAATGGTGTCAAAATCAAAGAGAAAATTTAGAAATATGTCATCAATCGGAGATCCTCTGTCGATAGCACTCATTACTACCAGTGAATAAAGAGTTAATAGTCGTTTACAAGAACGATATTTTCTTAATCTGTGTTGTATGAATTGATCGTGTTCTTCGACTTAGTTCATAATGTTCAGACAGAGTATCTTTTCAAGAATCCTACTTTAAATAGGCGTCAGTGGTTCGGGTCTGTACTTCAGCAGATTACAGCTGAAGTTAAGTAGTGAACTTAAGACTTACCAGTCTTGCCAGTTATTTTTCTCTAATTTCAAGTGACAGCTGCAGTCTCCACCATTACCAAACAAGTAGCAAGGTATTTTTTGTGTGCAACATTGTACACAATGGTAAGGAATGGTTGGATACAGAGTGGTGTGTTAACTGTGGCCGTAGGAAACCTGGACATGAGTAGAAAGTACTATCGGAGAGGTTACCACAGCATACAAAAGATTTGTTTAACTTGTATTTCTCCAAGCAAACGAAGACCTATTACAAATAATGCAGAAAATAACAGAGCCCAGCTATCTCTACAGCAACAACGATCGACTTGGAGCAGCCATTAGGCGGATTCTGTGTATGTCCCATTAGATTAGATTATTTTTCATTCCATAGATCCGTGCTGAGGAGATTCTCGTGGATGTGGAACATATCAGCCTTTTTAAGCTGAAATAACAATACTAATAGTATGAGTATATACATCATTTGTTTCTATTAAAAAATTCGTCAATGGAATAAAAGGAGTTGGCCACTTGTAAGTCTTTCAGTCTCCTTTTAAACTGATCTTTATTTGCAACTAAATTTTTCATGTTCGCTGGCAAATTATTGAAGATAAGTGTTCCTCAATAGTGGACCACTTTTTGAACTGAAGTAAGTGTTTTTAAATACTTGTGCAGATCATTTTTGTTCCTGGTATTGTGTGTATGAACTGATCTGTTTGTTGGAAAAAGAAATATATTATTTATGACAAATTTCATTAAGGAGTAAATATGCTGAGGGGCAGTAGTTAACATACCCAGTTCTTTGAAGGGGTTTCTACATGACGTCCGTGAATTTACTCCACAAATAATACGTATTACACGCTTTTGGACTCTGAAAACTTTTGTTTAACTTGAAGAGTTACCCCAAAATATTATACCATATGACATTATGGAATGAAAGTAGGCAAAGTATGCAAGATTTTTCATTTTTATGTCGCCTATCTCAGCTAACACTCGAATTGCAAATACAGATTTGTTAAGGTGTTTCTGCAGTTCTGTGGTGTGTTCCTCCCAACTGAATTTATTATCAAGTTGTAATCCCAGGAATTTAGGACTATCAACCTCTTCTATCTGCTCTTCTTCATACTTTCTGCCTATGCTTGGTGGAAACCTCTTACAGGTTCTGTATTGCATATAGTGAGTCTTTCCCAAGTTTAATGTCAGTGAGTCGGCTTTAAACCATTTATTAATATCCATGAAAATATCATTAGCAGATCTTTCTAGAACAACACTCGACATACAATTTTTTGCAATATAGTAAATATACTGAGAGGCAGTAGTTAATATACCCAGTCTTTGAAGAGGTTTCTACAGGACGTCTGTGATTTTACTCCACAAATAATACGTATTACACGCTTTTGGACTCTGAAAACTTAAAGTGACCCCAAGTACACGGTAGCTGAGTGGCTGCCACCGGCCACCCTGCATTGCGGCCCCAGAAGGTGCTCATGGTATGGAGCCATTGGAAGTTTGGCTCAGTGGGCGCGCAAAAAAGTGGGTCCGTCAGATCCCGCATGACCTCTGCCACCATCAATCTGAAAACTGCACCTTTGTTACCAACTGTAGAACGCCAGTAGGGTGGTATCTCAACATAAAACCACAGTGTTCCCAACTGAGTGAGTGGTAGTAGTAGGGCACCAAGGACATGGGCACATTTTGTTAATGTGGGTTGCCTGCATTTTGGACAAACCAATTGTCCTCATTTCATTGACAGGTCCTCACCCTTTTGTTCTGCTGAAAGATTATTACCCCCTGGGGATAATTAATCCTACTGACTGACACATCCTTGAGCCATTTCCCTCCCACCCATCCCCCTCCCATTCCTCCTACACCTCTCCCTCCCCCTCCCATAATCCTCAAGCCACTCCCCTCACTGATACAAGCACACATTTGATATCAATTTGATTCATTAATTAATTAAGTCTATCAATTAATTAACCTTCCTGTTGGAAACCCTGCAGCCCCCATTCATTCCTCCACCTGTAAATTGGTAGGAAAAAGACTCAGTTGATTGGCCACTTGGAGGGAAATCGATTGCAGTGTATGGAATATTGTTTAAACAATTTTGACAATGTATAGAATGTAGTTTACTTAAACAAGTTATGCGATGTGAGACTTTGTATCAAAATTGTTGATTTATTTATTTCAGGAATTTGGTTGGAAATCAATTGTGACTTATGGAATATTGTTTAAATGATGTAGACAATTTAGTTAGGACATTTATTTAAAGAATTTGGTGAGATATCGATTGCAGTGTGTGGAATATTTAAACAGTTGTAGCGATTTTTCATTCCAATTGGGTAAGGAAATATTTAAATACGCCATGGATGATCACTCAAGCATATCTGGAAAACTTTCTCACATCTCGTCACTTGCGCAGGCTGCCCTGAGCACTCACTGGGGGGCCTACAAAAGCTGTCAGATGCCTCACCTTTGCAGCAGTGCACTCTGGCTTATGGGATGGGGACTTGGAACCACCAGTGTCTGTGCAGACCACTACATGTACCAGCGACCTAAGCCTTCCTCAAACAAAAACACACTTCCTGTCAGCATCCATCACCATCTCTAATCGTCGGTATGCATGAACCAACCTGTAAATATCAGCGTGTGCGAGATGCCTTAGTTCCAAAGCAATTACCTGGCAGGAAATCGATCCAGAAATACCGCTGAGGTTAATAAATAATTAACTTCCTGTCATATGATCATGATGTAAGGGGTATAAGGCACATGTGGTATCGATTTAACACACACAAACTGACAATGCCAAAAAACTATTTGGAGGCTGACTCGAAGAGACAGAGAGAGAGCTGCAGTTTACTTTGCACATGACACAGAATCTAGCATGGAATATTTCATTTGGCCATTGTCTCAGAGCTGCCCCAGCCTTCCTGCTGCACTTTCCTTGCGTTACACTCCATGAACTGCTTCACAATTATAAAATCTGGTGTGGAATATCACATCTTGCCGATGTCACAAATGTTTCTTCAGCAGATGTGCCACACGAAATATTTAATAAATCGTTAATATAGGCATTTAAGCATTTTGCTTCAAACACACACAGTTTAAAACTACTCATAATTAAAGAAACGACACTGCACGTTAGTTTCCATTCTTAAACAATTGTGTTATGTTGTTGGGTGAGAAATTTTATTATATAATTTAAATGAATTATTATTTGTCTTCACGACTGGAAGCAATGAGAGCAGGAATCTTAAATTTCCACTAGAATTCATACTGTCATGGTTATAGAATTCCCAATCTTTTTTTAAGCATTATAGAATTCCTACGTTGATTGGTCCTTTCCACTGCATCTGGATGAAAGAGGCGGGAGGAAAGGGCCGACCACATGGCAGAATAGTAGCAACAACAACGATGACAAATGCCTGTGAGAGACAGGGTCCATAGCAACATGTTGAGAAGCTCTAGACACGATACACTTAAACCACGATCCATTGCGTAGAAATAGCTGTCATGGTTAGACGTGGAATATCGGTGAAGTACTCTCACATCCTACGCGCTCATGTATCAAGGTTCACAAAAACTGCGGCGCCGATGTCCACGCTCAGAGGTCGGTGGAAATTATCGCTGCAGCCACAGTATTGACGTGCGTATATGCCAAAGTGCCCCATCCCCAGCCATGGAGGACATCTGTGTATGACTAGAGCGTTAGGGATTTGGGTGTTACATATACGTCCAGCGCTAACAGATGCCCATATTGAATCTTCCCTCACACAACACAGACATCCGCTTATGTCGCGTCTATCCAGCACATTGGTCACTTCGCCTGCCCTTGCTACCGTGGGCAAGATCAGAGAGATTCGCGCATTCTTTATACCCATCACAGGCTGGACTAATCTGCAAGCATTACGACTGCCCTTGAGGCCAGCTGCCGTTCACTGTGAAACAAGCAGCTGCAGCCTGGATGTATACAGTAGTTCTAAACAATTCCACACCAACATTGACCCACCAGTTTAAAAAATCTACTTTACACAATCTAAGGCAGCGATGTTGTTGACCACATACCTCAAATTTCTTACGTGAAATGTAGATTGCTCCCTTTTATATGAGTTATTTACAAAGACGGAAGAAATCGAGGCCTTCACAAGTTCTTACATCGCTAAAGTATCGTTACTTGGTGTGGAAACCCTGTAACAGTATGGCACGGGCAATATATCCTCTAAGTATTTTCTCAGCAGTTAGAAAAATATTTTCTCTTATCTATCTGGTCCTGCATCACAGGGCCAGAATATTAAATTCAGTTTTGGCTAATGACAGAGTGCTATGATTTACCTCTACCATATGACGCCTTGACACTTTGGGACTCTCTCTGAAGGTAACAGCTCAGAGAAGCTGTATCATTTTATAAATTAAGTAATAGATCTGATTTCATTACGTTGGTCTTCTCCCTCGGTGCAGGTGAGAGATACAAATACCATTAAAAGATATTAGCAGAATGAAAAAACAAAAAAAGCCATCATGTCCATGGTGCCTAACCATCGCCTCCACCTGCCAGGCTGCATGTCACTGATATTAAATAGATAGGCTAATTAATTAAAATTATCATGAGAGCCATTTTGCAAGAGGAGTAATTTATCTTCTTCTGAAGTCGGATTACACTCACCACGTAGTTAAAATGGGAATCCCTGGGGGGAAGACGATGTTCTTCTTGAGGAACAATAATGAGAACCGACATTTGAGGCTGACCACAGAAAGACTGTGCTAGTGCAACATACATTTCACGTAAGGACTGTGCTATTAAAAACACGACCACAGTGATTACGTTACTGTCACCCAATATTAAAAAGGTGGTCTTGGTTCCACAGGCACACTCAGTGGTCACTGACAGCGCTATACCTTCTGTTAGAAATGCTTTCTGCGATTTGGGATCAAGTCCATCCACTCAACCGCATACTTTCATTGCATCTTATGGAGACATACTTTATTTATTACAGCCACTCGTGAATCATACTCATGTTACTCCGATACCACGAAATAAGTCACCTTTTCCGAATCTATCCGCTATAACAAAACTCCAGTGGCTTAAGACAGTCCTCCTGCATCTTGCAACTGTTTCTCAGTCTGTGCCTCTCCCTCTCTGCACCTTTGCCCATGGGGTAAACTCAGTTTAAGTTGGAACTGAAGTCAGAGAAGACTATATCTACCATTTTCGGAACCCATGAAGAAACTGGCTGAGCTCAGTTAATGTGACAGGACTATCTTTATTGACCAACCGGCGAAAATGGGGACATTTTGTCATAGCTCAGTCAATAGTATACAATGTGTAAGGCCAGCGCCGAATTGTAGCTTACTTTCTGTAACATGAACTAGTATAAAAGACAATATGTCAACTGAAAGAACGATGAGGATTTGACTACTGCATTGCTTTGCGTCTCCAAGTAATGTGATTTGATCCATTATAAATCGTTCTGAAAGGCTGCGACTGTGAAACAGTAGGTTTGTTTGTAAATAACTCGTCTGCTACCGGGCACGATTTTCTTTATTTTACTTTTCGCACTACACGTTTCGGGAAATGATTCTCGATTTCAAGTGATTTTTTTGTGTTTGTTATGTCATTCCTATGTGATGTTGTCGACTTGTGAGATTCTGCTTAATTTCGTTGACTTTACTGCAATATATAAAAAATAGGCGATTTTTAGTTGGTGGATAGCGACAGCAGCTTCCTCTCCCATCCGTTAAGGGAAGAGCATGAGGTCAGTGACACCATAGCACACGTAGAATACTCTGTGATTGCAGACGACTTGGAGGAGCGAATCTCGTTCACAAGACTCGAGAACCCTGTTGGCTTTCTAAGGGCATGCCTTCCTGTCGCGGGAATGCAGATTCTCAAAGTAGTCAATGATCCGCAGCATCCTGCCACTAATTGCAATGCAGTGCTCTGTGTCGAACTATCTCATCCCTTCTCCTAACCCCTCCCCAAGTTGCCTCGGGCATCGAAGAAACCAGTCTTCATTATCTTTGGGGGAACATGGCATGATAATGCGGAGCATGTCCGTCAACGAATGGTTTCATAATTCCGCCTTGAGAGGTGTACTGGCTCTGTTTTTCAAGATGGAAGTGAGAGGGACGGCTAAAGCACTCACATGAATACTACACCTTGACATCCATACATATGTCTGCAATTCGGTAAATGGTGTGTCTATCTATGTAAAGCTATCTAAAGATATAGCTGATAAGAGGGGACGCGTCAGTGCCGAAAATAGAAAGGATCAGGCTATTTTTGCATAGTTAATCCTTGCATCTGAGTGAGGGATCATCCTGAGTATACTAAAGCATACCCTGTATCTAAAGATACTATCCCTGGTGGGCATAACTTTGATGGTATCGAGTTTCCCATCAAGACCGAGGAATTATGTAAATTTGTGGCGTAGAATACTGAAATATCAGTTCATACCTATAGACTGGAGAAGTAAAGCAAGGCAGATGAGCAGGACAAGCATATAGCCGTCAGACACCCCCATTTCTCAAGATTTGCCCATAAGTATGAGATACATGTCTACATGCTCTTATTTCTCCAATGAGAGAAATAAGGAGAGAGGCAATTGTCACTATGTTTGGATCAAAGACATGTCCCTCCTTCTCGTCTCCCAGATGAATAAAAATGAACATAAACAGCATATTTGCTTAAAATGCCTCAATTATCTTTCCTCAGACAAGTTATTTTCAAAGCATTTTGTCGACTACATTTCCCAGGATCCAGTATGTATTATGATGCCTACTGAAGGAAACAAATTTATAAAGGTTAAAAATGCTAACCATCAGGAGCGATGCTCATTTGTAGTGTACAGAGATTTTCAGTGCCTCCTTGCTCCTATGACCCACTGTGAAGATGACATTACAGCATCAGTTACCGCATGTGCATGTATAAAATTGTAGCGTGTTATGATTCAAGCATTAACTGCCACAAATCTTGTGTAAGGGATAATCTTGTGGTTTGGCTGTTCACTGAGCTCGAAAAACTATCATGGGTGGTTTACAAACATTGCAGCGCGAACGTTCCCTTGAACAAATGGAAAGAGATTGAAAATTTGTACAATACCATATTTGACTGTCATATTTGCAGGCTACCATTACGTAGAAAAGTGGATACTCCTCGTAGGAACAACACACAATAAGCGAAAAGATATAGTATTAACGAAATCATAAACTTTAAGCAAAACGAACAACAAATGTTACGGGGAAGTTCTGTGGTGCGGCTCATAATACGTGTAATTTGAAGTATCAGTTACTAAGGAACATACCTATTTTCTTAGATAATTTAAGTAGGTGTGACGATCACTTTCTAGTTGAGCACTTCGCTGATTTCAGCAAGAGAAAGTCCAGGTCAGTGTCAGACCTGAGAGTGTCGAGAAATACAGTCCATTCTCCGAACGAATGATGCCAAGAATTACACCCCATTTCCTTTACATGCTATGTTTTATGCAGGCTCCACTACGATTGTGGAGTTTGATGGATCGAAACATGTAATGTCGGTTTAGAACCTGACACAGACCGCGAAGTCGTGGTGGAGAAAACAAAATGTATGGTGGTGTACATATCTGCGGTATTACACTGCTTGGTTGTGTTACAGCAGAAAAAGCAATGCATCAGAGAGCAAAACATGGACTGTAGTCTGTGGGATATGGCTCTCATAAACGACAGGTGATAAAACTTTACACTGGTATGTGCAGGTGACTTCGATAACTAGCCATCTGCTCCAATGAATCAATAACGGTATGTTTAATATGAATGCCACGTACACTTGATGCCAGCACATAGACGGTACATCGTCAGAAAGAGATGCAGCAAAATCTTATTGGTTCTGTATCAGATGAAATTAGAGGGCTTTTGCAGTTCATCGTTTTTCTCTGTTGGATGGTACAAGATGAAGGTGACAGAGAGAATGTTTGGGTTACATACATGACTCCACCTTGAGGGATGCACATCTCCTTCAGACTGTAATTCCTGTATGTAATAGGATTGTTTATAAATAAATCAACTGCTACCAGTCACGATTTAATTTATTTTATTTTTCCGCACTACGCGTTTTGGGAAATGATTCCCATTTTCAAGTGAGTTTTTTTGTGTTTGTTATGTCATTCCTATGTAATGTGGTCGATTTGTGAGATTCTGCTTCATTTCGTTGACTTTACTGCAATATATAAAAAAAACACGCGATTTTTAGTTGGTTATCGTTCAGTAACTTCACAAACAGATCGACAACCAACTAAAAATCGCGTGTTTCCACAGGATCAGCTCTATTACTAATACCAAACTACAGCTAGGTAACAAAGCTGCTTGCGTTGAGGCGTACGTGCTGACCTGACGAGGATGTAATGGCGGAGGAGGAAGAGGAGGAGGAGGAGAGGTTGCAGAATGGCCAGTGTGAGCAGGCTGGTTGCTGCAGCCCTGATCCACTTGCCAGAGGGAGAGTGGTCCATTGCCTCCAGAGCGGTGCTAGGGCAGCGGCGGTGGCGGAGGCAGGGACGGCAATCGGTGCGGCGGTGGCGGCCTCCTGTTCGATGACAAGTGGTGCCCTCGCTAGCAAGGCATATCGCACAGTAATGCGTGTCGATGTTATAGGCTTCACTGCTTCGATACCCGAGTCAAGGCGTGTTGTGGAATTCCCCTGACGCAGCCGCTATAGAATAACGAAACAAAAAATAAGTGCAACATTATGGACCCTGACCAACGCTGCTGCTGCAGGGAAAGGAAGACAATGATTATCTGAAAGCAGAGCAAGTACATATTACTTGTTTCGCTCTGGCTCCTTAGCATCTCCCATGTCTCCTCACGCCAATGAAGGTCTCTATACCCTTCACTCACTGTGGCATTTTGCCCTCGCCGGAAATGGGGGAAGCCCTTCAATTCATCTCGGTGATATTACCTGCAACGTAACGATCTAGTAATAAAAACTATAGGAAACCTATAGATTTTTTTTAGAACATAACTCACATGAGATCCGTGATGGCTCCTGCATATCTCCAGCATGAACCCCTCTCTGTCCTCCCTTCTTCGTCTACCAGGAAATCATCTACAACACCAAATAATGTACACCTTATTACATGTACAATGAAATTTAATTACGTATACTCAGCACTATGTAGACGAAAGGAAATTTGTATTTACATGTAGTCACACAATAAGAAATCTTAGTGAAATGGAAAGAAATAACGTTTATCGAACTTGATCCTCGAAATCATCTTCAACACCAACATATTATTTAAATGGTGAAATGTTTTAGAATGAAATTAGGTATACACGTCATATATTGCAGCAATACGAGACTTGGAGTGAAAAAGTAACGTTTATCGATTTTGGTTCCTCAAAATCATCTACAACAACCTCAGACTCGTTGGTCATAATATATTACATATACGATGAAAGATATATATACTACTTACAATGATATTGCTGCTGCTCCTGCAGTTGCTGCTACTGCTGGTGGAGCTGCTGCCACTGTTGTTGTTGTTGTTGCAGCTGGTGCAGCTGATGCCACTGCTGTTGCTGTTATTGCTGGTGCATCTGCTGCCACTGTTGTTGTTGTTGTTGTTACTGGTGCAGCTGCTGTCACTGCTGTTGTTGTTGTAGCTCGGGCAGCTGCTGCCATTGCTGTTGCTGCCACTGATGTTGCTGTTCCTGCAGGTGTTGCCTCTCGACCTCTTCAATTATTCGCTGGATATATGCTGAAACAATAAGACATGTATTCAATACGGAATTCTTAGGGGAAAAAAAGTTGCGCCTATCGATTTTGATCGCTCAAAATTATCTATAGACTCGCAAATCATACCAGTAGTACAACGGTGGAATATATGCTTACAATACTGCCGATGCTGCTATTGCTGCTGCGCAGGAGCACCTGCTGGCACTGTCTCTGATGTTACACCACAGTATTCATTTCATCCACGATAAGAATAAATGTATTCAGTACTTCGAAATTCTTAGTGGAAGAAAGAATCTATGTATACTTAACAGGTAATTCTCCATCCTGCTGTAACCGCTTGTATCTATGGCACCAGCGATGGCGCTTGATACAGCTAAACGTTTCATTTTCAACCGAAACTGGTGAATGCTGGTGTGAGCGCGCTGGACTCGTTCGACTTATACTTGAGTATTGCTCATCAGTGTGGGATCCGTACCAGATCGGGTTGACGAAGGAGATAGAGAAGATCCAAAGAAGAGCGGCGCGTTTCGCCACAGGGTTATTTGGTTACCGTGATAGCGTTACGGAGATGATTAGCAAACTCAAGTGGCAGACTCTGCAAGAGAGGCGCTTTGCATCGCAGTGTAGCTTGCACGCCAGGTTTCGAGAGGGTCCGTTTCTGGATGAGGTATCGAATATATTGCTTCCCCCTACTTATAACTCCCGAGGAGACCACGAATGTAAAATTACAGAGATTCGAGCGCGCACGGAGGTTTTCAGACAGTCGTTCTTCCCGCGAACCATACGCGACTGGAACAGAAAAAGGAGGTAATGACAGTGGCACGTAAAGTGCCCTCCGCCACACACCGTGGGATGGCTTGCGGAATATAAATGTAGATGTAGATGTAGACACGACGGTGCTGGTCTGACCACACTGGACAAGCCTTTGCCGGTCTGTGCGCACTGCCTGTGTCCTGCTGGTTGTGGAATTTTTGCTACTCGAGAGAACCGAAAGTAAGATTAAATACAGGTAATGATCTCTCCCATTTTGCGACAACGCTGCGTTCAGCTTTGTATGTGTCTACGGTTGCTATACTTTTTGTCTGACAAACAGGGACATGTCTCTCAAACTAACTAAAAATGGACGTAATGTGGGAAGGAGAAATCGGGGAAAAGGGGGCAACTTCTCTTAAGCTCAAAAAACTGAAATATTTGAGCAAATCCCGCTTTTAGTTGGGAACAGCTGCCCTGTATCGAAGAAAGACAAAAGAAAAGAAAAGAAATTTCTACAGATCACTACGTATATGTTCCCCCCAATGAACCATGGACCTTGCCGTTGGTGGGGAGGCTTGCGTGCCTCAGGGATACAGATAGCCATACCGTAGGTCCAACCACAACGGAGGGGTATCTGTTGTGAGGCCAGACAAACGTGTGGTTCCTGAAGAGGGGCAGCAGACTTTTCAGCAGTTGCAAGGGCAACAGTCTGGATGATTGACTGATCTGTCCTTGTAACACTAACCGAAACGGACTTGCTGTGCTGATACTGCGAACGGCTGAAAGCAAGGGGAAAATACGGCCGTAATTTTTCCCGAGGGCATGCAGCTTCACTGTATGGTTAAATGATGATGGCGTCCTCTTGGGTAAAACATTCCGGAGGTAAAATAGTCCCCCAGTCGGATCTCCGGGCGGGGACTACTCAAGAGGATGTCGTTACAGGAGAAATAAAACTAGCGTTCTACGGATAGGGGTAACGCAGGAGTAGGTTTAATAATGAATAGGAAAATAGGAATGCTGGTAAGCTACTATAAACAGCATAGTGAACGCATTATTGTGGCCAAGATAGATACGAAGATCACGCCTACTACAGTAGTACAAGTTTGCATGCGAACTAGATCTGCAGATGACGAAGAATTGAAGAAATGTATGATGAAATAAAAGAAATTATTCTCATTTTGAAGGGAGACGAAAATTTAATAGTCATGGGTGACTGGAGTTCGGCAGTAGGAAAAGGGAGAGAACGAAACGTAGTAGGTGAATATGGATTGGGGGTAAGAAATGAAGCAGGAAGCCGCCTGGTAGAATTTTGCACAGAGCACCACTTAATCATAGCTAACACTTGCTTCAAGAATCATGAAAGAAGGTTGTATACATGAAAGAAGCCTGGAGTTACTGACAGGTTTCAGATAGATTATATAATTGTGAGACAGAGATTTAGGAACCAGGTTTTAAATTGTAAGACATTTCCGGGGGGCAGATGTGGATTCTGACCAGAATCTATTGGTTATGAACTGTAGATTAAAACTGAAGAAACTGCAAAAAGTTGGGATTTTAAGGAGATGCGAATTGGATAAACTGACTAAACCAGAGGTTGCACAGAGTTTGAGGGAGAGCATAAGGGACCAATTGACAGGAATGGGGGAAAGAAATACAGTAGGAGAAGAATGGGTAGCTTTGAGGGATGAAGTAGGTGAAAAGAGGAGGGCTAGGAGGGCTAGTGGAAATCCTTGGGTAACAGAAGAAATACTGATTTTAATTGATGAATGGAGAGAACATAAAAATGCAGTAAATGAAGCAGGCAAAAAGGAATACAAACGTCAGCGAAATGAGATCTACAGGACGTGCAAAATAGCTAAGCAGGGATGGCTAGAGGACAAATGTAAGGATGTAGAGGCTTACCTCACTAGGGCTATGATAGATACAGCCTACAGGAAAATTAAAGAGACCTTCAGAGAAAAGAGAACCACTTGTACGAACATCAAAAGCTCAGAAGGAAACCCAGTTCTAAGCAAAGAAGGGAAAGCAGAAAGGTGGAAGGAGTATGTAGAGGGTCTATACAAGGGCGATGTACTTGAGGACAATATTATGGAAATGGAAGAGGATTTAGATGAGTATGAAATGGGAGATATAATACTGCGTGAAGAGTTTGACAGAATACTGAAAGACCTGAGTCGAAACAAGGCCCCGGGAGTAGACAACATACCATTAGAAATACTGACAGACTTGGGAGAGCCAGTCCTGATGAAACTCTACCATCTGGTGAGCAAGATGTATGAAAAAGGCGAAATAGCCTCACACTTCAAGAACAATATAATAATTCCAATCCCAAAGAAATCAGGTGTAGAGAAATGTGAAAATTACCGAACTATCCATTTAATAAGTCACGGCTGCAAAATACTAACGCGGATTCTTTACAGACGAGTGGAAAAACTAGTAGAAGCCGACCTCGGGGAAGATCAGTTTGGATTCCGTAGAAATGTTGGTACACGTGAGGCAATACTGACCCTACGACTTATTTTAGAAGCTAAATTAAGGAAAGGCAAACCTACGTTTCTAGCATTTTTAGACTTTGAGAAAGCTTTTGACAATGTTGGCTGGAATACGCTCTTTCAAATTCTAAAGGTGGCAGGGGTAAAATACAGGGGGCGAAAGGCTATTTACAATTTGTACAGAAACCAGATGGCAGTTATAAGAGTCGTGGGACATGAGAGGGAAGCAGTGGTTGGGAAGGGAGTGACACAGGGTTGTAGTCTCTCCCCGATGTTTTTCAATCTGTATATTGAGCAAGCAGTGAAGGAAACAAAACAAAAGTTCGGAGTAGATATTAAAATCCATGGAGAAGAAATAAAAATTTTGAGGTTCGCCGATGACATTGTAATTCTGTCAGAGACAGCTAAGGACTTGGAAGAGCAGTTGAATGGAATGGACAGTGTTTGAAAGGAGGGTATAAGATGAACATCACCAAAAGCAAAACGAGGATAATGGAATGTAGTCGAATTAAGTCAGGTGATGCTGAGGGAATTAGATTAGGAAAGGAGTAAGTTAAAGTAGTAAAGGAATTTTGCTATTTGGGGAGCAAAATAACTGACGATGGTCGAAGTAGAGAGGATATAAAATGTAGACTGGCAATGGCAAGAAAAGCGTTTCTGAAGAAGAGATATTTGTTAACATCGAGTATAGATTTAAGTCTCAGGAAGTCGTTTCTGAAAGTATATGTATGGAGACTAGCCATGTTTGGAAGTGAAACATGGACGTTAAATAGTTTGGACAAGAAGAGAATAGAAGAATTTGAAATGTGGTGCTACAGTAGAATACTGAAGATTAGATAGGTAGAACACATAACTAATGAGGAAGTATTGAATAGGATTGGGGAGAAGAGAAGATTGTGACACAACTTGACTAGAAGAAGGGATCAGTTTGTAGGACTTGTGTTGAGGCATCAAGGGATCACCAATTTGGTATTGGAGGGCAGCGTGGAGGGTAAAAATCGTAGAGGGAGACCAAGAGGGGAATGCACTAAGCAGATTCAGAAGGATGTAGGTTGCAGTAGGTACTGGGAGATGAAGAAGCTTGCACAGGATAGAGTAGCATGGAGAGCTGCATCAAACCAATCTCAGGACTGAAGACCACAACAACAACAACACGTATATGTTTGACAGTGTCGCGCGCAAACATTTGCTTCACAGTTGCTGTTGATTTTGTTATGCCCAACGTCACATTTTTTTGCGGCTTCGGAAACATTACAAAGTTTGGAGCTCAGCTTGAAAATTCAGTTCACTGATTTCAAAGACTTGATGATGTTTAACGGTGTGCCAGTGCATTGTTACTTTCGCTGCTGTTACTAACACTGTTTAGATGAATTTGAAACAAAGTAAGTCTCTGTTTCCTTAAGTACAATGGTTGAAATGGCTCTGAGCACTATGGGACTCAACTGCTGAGGTCATTAGTCCCCTAGAACTTAGAACTAGTTAAACCTAACTAACCTAAGGACATGTATAGAAACAGGACGGCGCCGGCCGAAGTGGCCGTGCGGTTAAAGGCGCTGCAGATTGGAACCGCAAGACCGCTACGGTCGCAGGTTCGAATCCTGCCTCGGGCATTAATGTTTGTGATGTCCTTAGGTTAGCTAGGTTTAACTAGTTCTAAGTTCTAGGGGACTAATGACCTCAGCAGTTGAGTCCCATAGTGCTCAGAGCCATTTGAACTATTTTTTGAAACAGGACGGGACAATATAGCTGTAACAAACCGTCACCTCATCGTCTCCCCTAAGCATATTCTCACGTTTTCATTGTCACCCTGTTGACTGCGATGATTATTATAGTAGACCGATTCATATCGATTATGTCTTCCCAGCCCTTTCGTCCTCGGTAACGGCGTTGACTATCACACCAGCGCCGGATGCCTGTTCTTTTACAACTCTTGTCGGGTAGTATGCAGCTCCTTCCAGAAACGCTAACTGGAAGACTTGAAAGTCAAAAAATTTTCAAATGGCTTTGAGGTCTATGGGACGTAACATCTGAGGTCATCAGTCCCCTATAACTTAGAACTACTTAAACCTAAGGACATCACACACATCCATGCCCGAGGAAGGATTCGAGCCTACGACGTAGCAATCGTGAGGTTCCAGGCTGAAGCGCCTAGAACCGCTCGGCAACACCGGCCGACTACTTAAAAGACAAATAATGTCGTAGAACTGAAGTGAATCGAGACATGTAACCATTGTGAGGGTGGACATATCATAATTTTTGCGGTTGCGGTTCACATATAAATGATACTGGATTGCTTGCGTGAAATGTGTGTGTGTTACAGATTTAAGTTACTGTGGCTTTTGTTCTGGCCTACCCGGAGAAAATGACTGTGTGTCCTATCGTGAGGTACGTATAGATTCAGCACATCGATAGCCACAACGGTATGAGAGGGATTTTTCTCAGAAAATTATGTGTGCTATAGGTATTGAAATTTTAGTGTGTGAGTCGTTCCAGAATCACAGCATTAAAGAGGAGACACGTCTAGAACATTGCTCGGTATCAGACTGCAGCAGCAGTCCTGATATTTATATTTAGCCCGATAACATATGTGCCTGGTTCCCAATACTCTTTGTGAGTCCGGAGATGACCGTAGAAAGCATAGCAGGAAGCAAGCTGGTCGGGGCAGGAAATCATAACTCAGCAAATGCCTTTGTTCTGGAGTGTGGCTAGCCCGTCCTTTGTACACCAGTAACGTGAGTCCGAGAAAACTTTCGCTTATGACGATTTGGCTCGCGGTTCGCCCCGGACGGCTGAATAAAGAACTAATACCCTGTTTACATTGAGTCGACGTAGGGACAACGTGTGTCGCTTGTGTACTCGGTGGAAATTTGAGAAGATTCAATATGGCGAGTGTTTGCGATGGGATTATTGATAGAATTCGAACTCCTACCACTCAGATCATCTTGGGTTGGGACTCTCCATGGCCGTCACATGCTTCCGCGGCTGCGGTCATGGGCCATGCTTAATGTGATAGTTTTCCCCTGTCTCCGAGTGCTGTACTGTGGCGCCAGTGTGCTGGGTGTGGACGTCCATAAGTTGGGTATGTGAGACGTAAGAGTTTTCGCCGATCTCTGCCATCTAGATGTGAGCGGATACTGTTTCTCAATACACCGCTGCGGTATTTATTGATGTTACTATCCTATCACGTGGTAACATATTTCGTCCCTACTTCTGAATATAGCTGAGAGAACCAATCAACTTAGGAATTCTATAGTACTTTTAAAAAAGAAAATTCACCTAGCAGGTCTGCAATAGCCGGAGACACTATAAACATGACGGGATAAATTCACTTCGAAAATTGCAATTCCAGCCACCATTTAATACACAACCAATCGTGACTTCAAATAATAATGAGTTTAGATTATTTAACGAAATTTTTCGTCAAAGACGATAGAACTGTTGTTTATGCATTCAAATCACTGTGCAGTGTCAGTATTCTTTAATTTCGAGTAGTTTTAAGCTGTGTGAAGTAAATTGTTTAAACGCCTATATTAACGATTCAATAAACATTTCCTGTGGCACATCGTCTGAAGCAACATCTGTGACATCTTCAATATGTGATATTCCTGAAGCAGTTAGTGAAATGCAACACAAGAAAGTGGGCCAGGATGGCTGAGGCAGTTCAGAGCCCATGTCAAAATGAAATATCCCATGCTAGTTCATATGTCACCTTCTGTATGGAACGATCTGTTTTAAAAGGGTATTCCGAGTCAGCCTGCTACTAGCTTTGTGACATTGTGTATTTGTATGTGTGAAGTAGCTACAGCATCTGCCTTCTATCCGATCATGTGACCGAAAGTTAATTATTTATTAACTTCAGCAATATTTCAGGGTCGATTCCCTGTCAGGTATTTGCTTTGGAGGGAAGGTATCTCACATGTTCCGGTATTGACTGGTTGGTTAATGCATACAGGTCAATTGAGATTGTGGTGGATGCCGACAGGAAGTGTGATTATGTTCGATGAGGGCTTACCTCGCTGCTACTTCTAGAGGTCGGCACAGACACAGGTGGTTCCAAGTCCCCGGCGCATAAGCCAGAGCGCGCTGCTACACGGGTCAGGGTGAGCTGCAACCCGATGAGGTGAGCGGCCAGGGCAGCCTGGGCGGGTGGCGACATGCGAGAATGTTTTGCAAATATGTTTAAGCGATCTCTGACGGGGTAATTACGTGTTCCCTTACACGATCAGAATGAAGAAAGCGCTGCAGGTATTTAATAATTCCACACACTTTAATCGATTTCTTGATAGATTATTTAAAAATTGTATAAACAGTATTCCATACATTTCAATCCACCAATCACTATTTACTGCAGGGGGAGGGAGTCAAATAGGGATATCGATTTAATTAATTAATAAAATTTATACAGTGCTGGGGGTGGGAATATTCGAATGACATTAAGCAGCTTCTGAATACCGAAAGACTTAAAATTTAACTATTTCTCACAATTTTTTTCAATCAGTTTAATTAATTAGACATTTAATTGTATATCAGAGAAGGTGCCGAGTTACTGAGAGGGTAGGGAATTGTGGAGGTGACATGAAGAACCACATAACCACACAATTTTTTAAGGACCTGTCGGTCAAAAACGATGGGTTGTCCCCAGGGGATAATAATCCTCTTAACAGAACAATACATTAAGGACCTGTCCATCAAATAGAATAATAGCTTTGCACCTAATGTATGTTTATCCCCGACGTAGGCAACCCGTAATGTGGAGTGATGTTTGTGTTGTCCCCTATTAATGATGGGCAATAAATAAACATAAATAGAAGTGTAGCGATGTCAGAATTTAACTGACGCGTGCATAATTGTCTGCAAAACATAAAAATGGGCTGCAATCAGCTTGGGCTGGTGAAAGAAGAAAATCGAAATTGCATCTCGGTTTTCTTTATTTGGTAGTTACGTATCCACTTGCAGGAAGTATGTTGGTCACATTGTTTACTCGTAGTTACAGTGGATCAGACGCACTCTAAGCAACTGCCTTGTTCACTTAATAACCTGAGTCCAACAAGCAGCAGAAGCGTCACTTCTCGACAATACCTTCATTAGTGTGAGTTTCGAAACCAGAGCAGAATCGTTTTGGCACACTGTTCTAGGGCGCTTCCAAACTCAGCCTAGAGATGTTGCGGACAGTCACGTCGTGGAGAAGCCGAGACTGCATACTTCAAAGGTTACCGACCTTGCTACCTGATTTCATTTACAATAGCCCGACCTACTCTAAACTCTCCCCTAGCATCGAAGTTCCTCTCAATTTTAGTATAGGTGTCATCTGCAATTATTTATTTCCGTGTAGAACAGTCGCCCGTGTGTAAATTTATACCATGGACTAACCTTGTTCTCATCCAATTATTTCTCTTGAGCAGAAACTTAAGTTCAAAAAGTTGATTATCAATCAGGTGACCTTGAAACCAATTACACTGCCCATTTGGCTGTCACCAGTTGATGTATACGTACTAAGGTGTAATGGTACGTAAGGTATCTTGGATAAAAGGCAGAAAACATTTGTGCGACATAAAGTTGTTATCCGGATTGTGAGCGACGCTTTACCCAAAACCGACAGGAAATACTATTCCTAGAGAGTAAAAATTTCGAGAGTATGAAGGTGTGCACTTATGACATTATGTTAAAAGGAGACGATATGTGACAATTGTAGATGCTTGATGGTACTGACCTACTAAGTAGCACAATTTAATTCCCTGGTTTATAATGTAGCTGTTTTATACTGGTAAGCAATGGTTGTTAATGACAATGGAAAGAAATAATAAAGCATAATAACACCTGAGAAATTGAGTTAAAGTAAACAATTAATACTCTGAATCACACACCTTCTGGCGCAAGTTAATGGGTTCTCATACGTTGGAGGTGGTGGAGAATAGTTTTCCCGTACATACGGGCTCTAGAATACCTACCTTAAGAGCTATGAGCTCTAGTTCATCTTCGCTACTGCGAAATACATCTTTCCTACCGAACGAATGCCAACAGCATTTAAGGTAGGCATATTTGGCACGTTTTTCTTCTCTTGGTCACTACTCCCGCCTCTCAAAATTGTTTACCATACAATTTTACCAATAACAGTACCGATACTTTTCCACTGTGTGAGGATTCGGAACGATTGCAGCAATAACCAGGGCCTTATATATGAAATTGATAGAATTACCCTTCTGCATCATCCCTTTAAGATTGTAACATCATCACGCAATCACTCGCTGCATCTTCAGGAGTTCGAGAAACAGCATGATATGCATCTTTAAACATACAAATGCCTGACGAGCCTCCTGTTGGCGTTGTTGCATTGGGCCACGAATGTTACCAGCGCAGTGCCCTCAATACGTTGTAAGTTGCCGTCCTGGTCAGAACAGTGCTAGGTATAGTTGTGACTGTATTATGCCGGAGCTAAATGAATTCTAAGAAGGGCAAAATGTTGATGCTTGCATGGTCGGTGCTCCGGTAACCAAGGTGGAAGAAGTATTTGTAATTTCAGGGGCACAATAGCGAAGATTTATAAAGCATACAGGGAAAGCGGTAAAAATCACAATGCGGCCGAATCTGTGTGTTGAGTGATTGTGACGGAAAGTCATTGAAGAGGATTTTGACAAAACATAAGGGAACCACAGCTGCCAACGTCACTGCAGAAATACAGGAGTGAACCATATCAATAATAAAGCAACACGAAGGAAAATCGGTAAGCTGAGAATTGCAGGATGAGCTGGAATTCCAATACCTCTCAATGGTGACGCAGTTGCCCCTTATAGGAAAATATAAAAATTAATTGATCACTGCTTTCCAAAAATGTTTACCAAAATTGTACAAAATTTAGTGCTCAAGGAACAGTTATGTGGACGGATTAGTCCAGTTTCACACTCTTTTCAACTTCTCGCCAAGATTACTTTAGTATTACGCTTTCCCAACTTACAATGCAGATATCTGCTGCCGGGAGTGAAACAAGGGGAGGATTTGGTGATTATATGTGTCGCCACAACTTGGTATTTCAAGGAATCCATAAGTACTCTGCAAGGCCACATTGCTGGAAAGAGTTACATTTCCGTTTTGGCTGATCGAGTCCATCCCATTGGTGCTGCTGTGTTCCAAGACGACTGGGTTCTCGTTAACATAGATCCCATCCACCACGATAGATTCTACGAGCACGAGGATGGATTTCTGTACGTCTCCTGACTACAACAGCCACCAGAACTTTACTATAATTATTGAGTCTCTTTGGTCTGCGTGATAGCTATCAATTTGCATCATCTTTAACAGAGCTTCCCACTATTTTGCAGGAGGGAAGGTATTCGATTTCCTTGAAAACCACAGAGGATCCAAATTTATCCATTCCGAGACGACTAGAGGCTATTTTCAATGCCGACAGTTTTGTTACACCGTATTTGGCATGTGATATTTGGTGTTGGTGTTTCATGTTCTTGGTGTTTCCATGTTTTTGTCCACCCTCAGTGCAAGTGTACTCCTCGATCTATGTTGAAGAGCGAGACGAGGATAGTTTCCGTTGTAGCACTGTTTACAGTATGTACGTCTTCCAGTCTCATGTAGCTCACACTTCAGATGATTGCTTTAAAATCCACCTGTTTGATGTAACCAGTCAAATCTTGTGCCCATGATACTTACGGAATTGATCCGTAGTAGGTGCTGGTGTATTCCCATAATCCTCTCTTAAAGTTGGCTCTTAAAGTTTCGGAAGTAAGATTTTACATGTTTGTTGTCAGTTACCTTGAAACGTCTGACAGTTAACACTTCCTGCATTTCATGTCGCACTGTCCTGGGTCACAAAAAGTTGCAACCTTATCTGCTGGCCTACTCTGTATACGTGTGTTATCTCACGAGCAATAATCTAGTATAGGTTGACTCAGAGTTAAGTAAAATCCTTTATAGAATGATTACGTACTCTTTATTTGTTTTACGTACTAATTATCCTGTGTGATTATTTCATTCACATCCCCGCATTTACAAACTACGCCCAGATTAATATCATCATTAATGTTGCAGAACTGTGTGAAAAATCTCCGTCTCCAAAAAAAGGAGAAAACGTCGAATAACATCTGAGAAGTTGATGCAAAGTCGTCAATCCAGAAAACGGTGCTGTATTGCGGCCATTTTCGTTAATTGTGTTTATTAAATTAACTACAATGAAAACTGCGTGTAAGATGTTCACTCGTACTTGTGTAGAGTGGTGTCATTTCCTTTCATACCAAGATCCCCTTGATTGTCATCCGTGGCATCTTTACAGGTTTGCTGTATGTCGACAACATTCTACGCCCTCTTTTGTTGCCTTCATAGCACACTATCCTATGCTTAAATATCAGCAGTTTCTACTGCTGGTTTTCGTACATAATAAAATCTAACTGGGTCAACAACATCACCACATGTAACCTTAGGCTTCCGCTGCCGTTGTCACAGTCAATAAAATTCTTCTGCGTTTAAGACCACATTGTTGTTGTTGTTGTTGTGGTCTTCAGTCCTGAGACTGGTTTGATGCAGCTCCCCATGCTACTCTATCCTGTGCAAGCTTCTTCATCTCCCAACACCTACTGCAGACTACATTCTGAATCTGCTTAGTGTATTAATCTCTTGGTCTCCCTCTACGATTTTTACCCTCCACGCTGCCCTCCAGTACTAAATTGGTGATTCTTTGATGCCTCAGAACATGTCCTACCAACCGATCCCATCTTCTAGTCAAGTTGTGCCACAATCTTCTCGTTTCCCCAATCCTATTCAATACTTCCTCATCAGTTATGTGATCTACCCATCTAATCAACAGCATTTTTCTGTAGCACCATATTTCGAAAGCTTCTATTCTCTTCTTGTCTAAACTATTTATCGTCCATGTTTCACTTCCATACGTGGCTACACTCCATACAAATACTTTCAGAAACGACTTCCTGACAATTACATCTATACTCGATGTTTACAAATTTTTCTTCCTCAGAAACGCTTTCCTTGTGATTGCCAGTCTACATTTTATATCCTCTCTACTTCGACCATCATAAGATATTTAGCTTCCCAAGTAGCAAAATTCCTTTACTAGTTTAAGTGTCTCATTTTCTAATCTAATTCCCTCAGCATCACCTGACTTAATTCGACAACGTTCCATTATCCTGGTTTTGCTTTTCTTCATGTTCATCTTATACTCTCCTTTCAAGACACTGTCCATTCGGTTCAACTGCTCTTCGAAGTCCTTTGCTGTCTCTGACAGAATTACAATGTCATCGGCGATCCTCAAAGTTTTTTTTTCTTCTCCATGGATTTTAACCCCTACTCCGAACTTTTCTTTTGTTTCCTTTACTTCTTGCCCAATATACAGATCGAATAGCATCAGGGAGAGGCTACAACCCTGTCTCACTCACTTACCAACCACTGCTTCCCTTTCATGTCCCTCGACTCTTATAACTGCCATCTGGTTTCTGTACAAATTGTAAATAGCCTTTCGCTCCCTGTATTTTACCCCTGTAACCTTCAGAATTTGAAAGAGAGTATTCCAGTCAAAATTGTCAAAACCTTTATCTAAGTCTATAAATGCTAAAACGTAGTTTGCCTTCCCTTAATCTTTTTTCTAAGATACGTCGTAGAGTCAGTATTGTCTCACTTGTTCCATTATTTATATGGAATCCAAACTGATCTTCTCCGAGGTCGGCTTCTACCAGTTTTTCGATTCGTCCGTAAAGAATACGTGTTAATGTTTTGCAGCTGCGACTTATTAAATTGATAGTTCGGTAATTTTCACATGTGTCAACACCTGCTTTCTTTGGGATTATTATTATTATATTTTTCTAGAAGTCTGAGGGTATTTCGCCTGTCTCATACATCTTGCTCACCAGATGGTAGAGTTTTGTCAGAACTGGTTCTCCTAAGGGCGTCAGTAGTTCTAATGAAATGTTGTCTACTCCCGGGGCCTTGTTTCGACTCAGGTCTTTCAGTGCTCTGTCAAATTCTTCACGCAGTATCGTATCTCCCATTTCATCTTCATCTACATCCTCTTCCATTTCCATAATATTGTCCGCAAGTACATCGCTCTTGTATAGACCCTTTATATACTCCTACCAACTTTCTGCTTTCCCTTCTTTGCTTGGAACTGGGTTTCCATCTGAGCTCTTGATATTCATACAAGTAGTTCTCTTTCCTCCAAAGGTCGCTTTAATTTTCCTGTAGGCAGTATCTATATTAACCCTAGTGAGACAAGCCTCTACATCCTTACATTTGTCATCTAGCCATCCCTGCTTACCCATTTTGCACTTCTTGTCGATCTCATTTGTGAGACGTTTGTATTCCTTTTTGCCTGCTTCATTTACTGCATTTTAATATTTTCTCCTTTCATCAATTAAATTCAATATTTCTTCTGTTACCAAAGCATTTCTACTAGCACCCATCTGTTTACCTGCTAGATCCTCTACTGCCTTCGCTATTTCATTCCTCAAATCTACCCATTATTCTTCTACTATATTTCTTTCCCCTATTATTGTCAATTGTTCCCTTATGCTCTCCCTGAAACACTGTACAACCTCTGGTTTAGTCAGTTTATCCAGTTCGAAACTCCTTAAATTCACAACTTTTTGCAGTTTCTTCAGTTTTAATCCACAGTTCATAACCATTAGATTGTGGTCACAGTTAACATCTGCCCCTGGAAATGTCTTACAATTTCAAACCTGGTCCCAAATTCTCTGACTTACCATGATATAATCTATCTGAAACCTTCTAGTATCTCCAGGATTCTTCCATGTATACAACCTTCTTTCATGATTCTTGAACCAAGGGTTAGCTATGATTAAGTTATGCTCTGTACAAAATTCTACAAGGCGGCTTCCTCTTTCAATTCTTCCCCCCAATCCATATTCACCTACTATGTTTCCTTCTCTCCCTTTTCCTACTGACGAATTCCAGTCACCCATGAATATTAAATTTTCGTCTCCCTTCACTACCTGAATAATTTCTTTCATCTCATCATACATTTCATCAGTTTCTTCGTCATCTGCAGTGCTAGTTGCCATATAAACTTGTATTACTATAGTAGATGTGGACATCGTGTCTATCTTGGCCACATTAATGCGTTCACTATGCTGTTTGTAGTAGCTTACCCGCACTCCAATATTTTGATTCATTGTAATCCTACTCCTGCATTACCCATATTTGATTATGTATTTATAACCCTGTATTCACCTGACCAAAAGTCTTGTTCTTCCTGCCACCGAACGTCACTAATTCCCACTATATCTAACTTGAACCTATTCATTTCCGTTTTTAAATTTTCTAACCCACCTGCATGCTTAAGGTATCTGACATTCCACCCTCCGATCCGTAGGACGCCAGTTATCTTTCTCCTGATAACAACGTCCTCTTGAGTAATCCCTGCCCGGAGATCCGAATAGGTGACTATTTTACCGCCGGAATATTTTACCCAAGAGGACGCCTTCATCATTTAATCATACAGAAAAGCTGCATGACCTCGGGAAAAATTGTGGCTGTATTTTCCCTTTGCTTTCAGCCGTTCGCAGTATCACAACAGCAAGGCCGTTTTGGTTAGTGTTACAGGGCACATCAGTCAATCATCCAGACTGTTGCCCCTGCAAGTACTGAAAAGGCTGCTGCCCTTCTTCAGGAACCACGCGTTTGTCTGGCCTCTCAACAGATACCCCCCATTGTGGTTGTACCTACGGTACGGCTATCTGTGACTCTGAAGCACGCAAGTCTCCCCACCAACGGCAAGGTCCATGGATCATGGGGGGAAGGGAGACCCCGTTGTCATATGTAAAATTCCGACGTTTTGGCGACTGTTACAAGGCATCTTCCTCAGGGTCTATTGCTAGCAATACACTCTGAGGATGGCGTCCAATCGTCGGAATTTTACAGATGACAATGCGGCCTCAAACCCAGAAGAATTTTATTGAGTAAGATCACCATATGTGTCCCTATCGAGAAAGCTTGGAGCGCTATAAGCAGACCCCCCCTCCCCCACACAAACACAGTAGTTCGGCAATCTACTGCTCCAGTTGCCACAATGGTATGGATGACATCCACGAACACTATGCCTACACGAATAACTCTTTTTATAACTGTTTTTAAGGACCTTAGGTGGACCAATGCATTATTAACTTTCTCAACTTGTGATGTTCTTCCTCTTGAATAAATCGTAAATAATATTTCTGAAATGGTAATCATTTGTTTTGTTGTACGTGTACATTACACGTGTCGATACCCATCCCATTCGGATAACTCCTCCGTGGTGCGTCGATTTTTCGTATTAGAATATTTGTAGACGTAACTTTGCACAGTGTCGTGAAATGGAACGAACATGTAAGAATTGTAGTAGAGTAGGGGAATAGTCGTTTTCGATATATTCGGAGAGTTCAGGAAAACTGTAAAGGAGCCTGCAAATAGAACACCACTGCGACCCATTCTTGAGTACTTGAGTGTTTTTGTTCCACCCCAGGTCGGATTAAAGAAAGACATCGCAGCAATTGAGACCCGGCCTGCTAGATTTGCTACCAGTAGATTCAAACAACACCACGCATGTGTTACGGAGATGCTTGTGGAACTCGAAGGGGCTCTCTGAAGGGAAGGTGACGTTATTTTCGAGGAGTAATACTGAGAAAATTTAGAGAACCGGTTCCTGAAGCTGACTACCGAACGATTCTACGGCCACCAATGCACATTTTGCGAAGGACTGTAAAAAAATTGGAAATCGTAAGGAGGCACATAGGTGGTAGTTTTTCCCTCGCTCTAAGTGCGAGTGGAACAGGAAAGGAAATGGCTAGTAGTGGTAAAGGATACACTGCGCTACGTACCATGTGATGGGTTGTCGAGTACGTAAGCAGATGTCGATGTAAATCACTTATTTAACTGTAGCGTGAACCTTACTTTCAATTTCCACTTTAAATAACAGTTAAACACTAGTCTGGATAACACATTATTATATTATGGATGGTAGAAGATTAATGATGTTTTTCATCTTCCATTTTTACAGTTGCCAGCAATTCGCATTGGTGTCAACAATATACACAAATATCTCTTGTTATACATTTACCAAAAGAGCAATAAACGTTTTTATTTTTGTCTTAAGTAGTGCTGATTACTTTTCGCTGAGAAAGACCAAAAGTACGACTAAAATAATGGAGGCTGAGCTATGACACCGAAGCTATCAATTATGGTGGATGTACAAACAGCTATAATCGCAATATTGGCCATTAAAATTGCTACATCAAGAAGAATTGCAGATGATAAACGGGTGTTCATGGGACAGATCTATTATACTAGAACTAACATGTGATTACATTTTCACGCAATTTGGGTGCATAGATCCTGAGAAATCACCTCTGGCCGTAATAACGGCCTTGATACGCCTGGGCATTTAGTCAAACAGAGCTTAGATGGCGTTTACAGGTACAGCTGCCCATGTAGCTTCAACAGGATACCAGAATTCATCAAGAGTAGTGACTGGCGTATTGTGACGAGACAGTTGCTCGGCCACCATTGACCAGAAGCTTTCAGTTGGTGAGAGATCTGGAGAAAGTGCAGGCCAGGGCAGCTATCGAACATTTTCTGTACCCAGAAAGGCCCGTACAGCACCTGCAACATGTGGTCGTGCATTATCCTGCTGAAATGAAGGGTTTCGCTGGGATCGAATGAACGGTAGAGCCAAAGGGGTCGTAACACACCTGAAATGTAACGTCCACTGTTCACAGGGCCGTCAATGCTAACAAGAGGTGATAGCTACGATGCCATAGACGGCGGGTGATACGCCAGTATGGCGATGACGAATTCACGCTTCCAATGTGCGTTCACCACGATGTCACCAAACACGGATGCGACCATCATGATGTTGTAAACAGAACCTGGATTCATCCAAAAAATGACGTTTTGCCACTCGTCCAGCCAGGTTCGTCGTTGAGTACACCATCGCAGGCGCTCCTGTCTGTGTTGCAGCGTCAAGGGTAACCGCAGCCATGGTCTCTGAACTGATCGTCCATGCTGCTGCAAACGTCGTCGAACTGTTCGTGCAGATGGTTGTTGTCTTTCAAACGTCCCCATCTATTGACTCAGGGATCGAGACGTGGCTGCACGATCCGTTACAGCCATGCGGATAACATGCCTGTCATCTCGACAACTAGTGATACGAGACAGTTGGGGTTCAGCACGACGTTCCATATTACCTTCCTGAACCCACCGATTCCATATTGAGCTAACTGTCATTGGATCTCGACCAACGCGAGCAGCAATGTCGCGATAGGCTACAATCCGACCTTTATCAAAGTCGGAAACGTGATGGTACGCATTTCTCCTGCTTTTACGAAGCATCACAACAACGTTTCGTGAACTGCTGTTTGTGTATGAGAAATCGGTTGGAAACCTTCCTCATGTCAGCGCGTTGTAGGTGTCCCCACCGGCGCCAACTTTGTGTGAATGCTCTGAAAAGCTAATCATTTGCATATCACAGCATCTTTTTCCTGTCGGTTAAATTTCGCGTCTGTAGGACGTCATCTTCGTGGTGTAGCAATTTGAATGGCCCGTAGTGTATAATCGCAGGAAAAGTGTTTAAGTTATAAACACAATAAATTAATACAATTCAGGAAACAAATACGATTGTGAAAATTACACTCGCAAAACGCTAAGAATAAATTGAATCTAAATATGATTTTGATTGTATTAATGTTTTATAATGTTTCATATCCCCGACTAGAAAACGGTAACTGATAACAGGAATATGTTTTGAACGTAGCTCATTATATTTCTGCCAATACTTATTTTCAGTACACTTTTCGTTCTGCCTGATAATGGCTGAAGATGTCGTTTGAACTGCGTGTTAACTATCAATGTGTTGTTATTCAGTACATGGAAAGTTCTGCGATAAAGACCAGCAACTTCAACGAGCTGCTGTCATTATACGCAGGGAGTGAGCGTCCATGGCGGAAATGTTCCCTTGCGGCGATGAAGCGACTCTGACTGGGGGATCAGCTCTGGTCGAGCACATCTGGTGGGGCTCCATAATCCGGCGCAGCAGAGGGCTTAGCGCGAAAATCTACCTGTGACACGTCGCTGCACGGGCAGAGTGCGGGAACACGTGGAGTAGTAGGGTGGAGTGGGACGGTGGGATGAACCGGCGGCCATTGTAAACAAAGCGACAGCGACCGCGGCCGGGGGTCTGTGGGAGCCAGCCGAGGATATATAAAACCGGTAGGACGAAGGGGAGGGAGGTACGCACGGATTAAATACCAGCCAATCCGTGTGTTCTTCTGGTAGCGGCTGGTCAATAACACCCTTGTTCTCGCCGGAAATCGGATAGCGGCACAAACAACGTGTTGTCCATTGGTTATAGTGACACAAACGGCTGCTGGGGCTGTGCGGTCGACGTCACATGGGAACTTCCGATTGAATCGGAACCAACACTAACATCAATGGACATGTTACTCTGCATACTGCAGATAAGCCATCTAAAGAGCAGGTTACTGTTAACACTTTGTTATCTGCAGCTCATCGACAAAAAAACCTTCCAACACACAACCAGTTTCCTTAGCCAAACTGATCATCGTTTTCCTATTACGAAAGACTATGTACTCATCTTTTTCTAACACTTTCATGCCGATGTGCTCTTTGACCATATATTATTGTATATATACTTGCTTTTATCTTTATGTAAATTTATATGTACACGGTGTATGAATTAATTTGTTTATTTTGATGTATAATCAATTATGTATATTATGTATATATCGCTGAGTAATCGCTGAGTGAATGTTAGGGAAACGTTAGGTTTTTGTCAACGAATATGTATCGTTGGAGTAGCAGCGTCTCTGGACGCGGGAGGATGTTACGTCAGAGCGCGCGCTACACAAAGAGAGAACTCTGGTGTGAGACTTGGTGAAGTGCGGACGCGTGGATGGCCGTGCACTGTACAGGAGGAGTGATTGTTTGTCTGCACGTGGCAAGTGATGAGCGTGGGCAGTGGAACTATTGGCTGCAGCAACATCAAGAACCCGCCACGCCAGTATCGTTGCCAATAACTCTCGTGCTAGCTAATTATCATGGAAAGGAGCCAGCAGCAGTATCCTCGTCAGCAACTTCGTCACGGCGAGAATGGACTGAAGTAAGATTGCTGCAATATAGATTATAGTCAACTAGTTTTGTAACGGCGTTACTCAGCTTTGTGCTGTTTTGCGAGTGAAAAATTACCATAGTTTAATCAAAACTGTTTACCCGTGATTCTCCTAAAATCATTTTCCAAGTAGGTTCCTGTCTTATCCTATTGTTACAATAATCCGAGTGCCGTTTATGAAAGATGAAACTTGCAGAGCCAGTTAATTTTGCTAATGAACGAAATGATTCAGTTATATTAAAGATTTTAACATAAAGTATTCAATAATTTCAGTCTCACTAACTTTAAATTTGAACTTTAATCTGAGGCGATCTGATTGTTGCAAATAGTAAATCAACTAATGAAATTATAATGATTCCTGGCACTATGAACAAAAGCACTAGCTAGAATTAATGAGTGAGTGCAAATATCAGTGATCATTTTAATTTGTTGTTAGTAAAGTTCTGGTTCACATTTGGCTTGCAGTCGTGCTAAAGTATAATACTTACCTTTGTTACAGTAATTATCAATTTCTACTTCCTTGTTCAGAAGTCAATAGAGTTTCTTTTTATTATTTTTTGCCATTTTCCAAAAATTCGTATGAAAATAGTAGACAGTATTGTGAGGTAGCGTCATTGTTACTTACAACATGAAGTAACCATTAATCTAAGTGTTATCTTGTATGTTTTCAAAATTTCAGCTCTGTTAGTTAATGATATTTCGAGTGCAAACTATTTTCTTTCTCGATTCATTACGTAAATGTTTCAATTGTTTTTGCTAACGTGCGTGCAGCCCTCTGTTGCCGTGGGTGTTCGAGTAATTCTTGACATTGACTTCGGCTCGTTAATTCACCTACCGAACAGAAATTTTGCCCCACTGGGCTGGCGACCGTATTTCTTTTAGCTATAAGTATTTCAGTAACTCTTATTATTATGTTCCGATCCACGTGGTACCCCATCTCGTTGGCACAGTACGTGAATGATAACACAAACCTTTCGAACAACCACACTAAATTTTACAGTAATTAAGTGGGCGGAATAAGTTGTCCCAGAAGTCATCTTGTTGTTAATCTCCACCTCATTTATCAACTTCACATTGAATCTTCAGAACAACAGCCTTTACTAAATTCTATTCCAATTGTTTAGGCACATGCTTACACGCTCGTGTATTTCTAACATTGTCGATAGGAGGGAAGGGGGACGTCACATTTTTTTTCCGAATTTACGTCAGACGTTGTTTAATTCAAAGTGTAAGCAAAATCTTCAAAGTATTTTTGTTCCTGGGTAACGACTTCGTATGTGGAAGTAACCTCGCCCAGAAATAAGGAACTCTAAAAATTTGAAAGAAAAGTCTCTTTCTTATCAAGTATCCTAACTGTGCCCGCCTATAAGTCAAAACATTCATCAACTCCTATGTTAAACGTGCCAACCTCTGGAAGACATTATCCTCCACTCAAACCACAATTCAATGTCCTGAAGCGTGTAACAAAAGATGAAGCATTTCAGACAACCTCATACCTTTCCATTAAATTTAGCACTTACGTCAAACATTAAAGCAGATGCTTCCATCCTCTCGCAGATGTTCTTCTATGACTTTTCGTTTCTCTATCCACAGCGTGGTCCACGAAGTGCGTCACCATTTTGTTTTTGAATAAACACTCTGTTGTTAAGACCAACTGAAAGAAACATATACTAATCATGGAAAACAGTTTGCAGAGAATTGTTCTAACTCAGCGCAGGCTCGGTATGTTTATAGTTTGGATTCCTAACTTCTCTTCTACGAACACGGACTTACCGATAACATGTTCCGTGATTTTACTGCAAGCCTGAAGAATGAACATAACATCTGGATATGCCCATTTGCACTGCTGCTTTCCTGCACGATTTACAGGGGCTTCTTTTTCACCATTGCATAAACAGGACTCGGCCGAGGTCGTGTCGCTTCAGTTTCAGTACAGATCTTTCCTATACAAATTGATCTCAGAGCCTGTGACTGGTTCTCTTCCAGTGGGCCTACCTCTGAGTCGCAATATGAGTTTTCGTTCCATAAAAAAGTAACAAGTGCCGATCACTGCGGCGTCGTTAGCAGTAAATTGTCGGTCTTATTTTAAACACTAGTCTCCTAGCAATAGTATAGTGAATTACGCGTCATTTCGTAGCATATTAGTTTCTGCTAGGTCTACTGCAACTTCTGTTGAGATCGCAACGGAATACATAGCGAGACTTAAATTACCTACAAAACAAATACTGGCACATTTCGTGCGCCAGGTTATTTCATGTCTTCATTACTTACGTTCTGTCCGCACCCAGTTAAACTTCACCTGATAGCCAGTCTCTCAAGTCTGTTGTGGCCACTGTCCTCGAGTTAAATCAGTGTAACTGTAGTCCATCTCCGTTGTTTCACATCTCATGGAAATATATAAACTTCGTTATTTTCTACTGTGGCTACTACCGTTTTCCTATGTTTACTTTATAGTTATTTCTGTCTGATGTATCCCGTGTGAAATATCTGTTTCTAACATGTGGGTTGATATGCAGGTAATGGAAATAGTTTGCCAGTATAACTAAATCCATAGTTAAAATGAACAAGTAGTTAACATAGTACTCTTTGTGCTGGCGAGAAACACGGTTTACTTCAAAAATTAACCCAAATTTAATTTCTCTTTACTATGCACTTTGAAGGCAGAATGGAACTTATCACGGGACGGGCTCTTTCTCTTTTTTTCCTATCAGGATGAATCATTGGGTTGATTCTGAACGGTGATCAACTGGTTTAAGTGAAACGCTGTGACCACGAAAGTCGGAGCAGAGACATCTGAATTTTCATCGTGTCATACTTTCTGGTGTCATAAAATGCGTAATTAGTACTGCGACGCTTCAATTTAAACATTTCGTTGTGTCCGGCAAGCGAAAATAGAAATAAGGTTGGACACACATAGGAAATTAACATTCTTCCACATGTTGCCCATCTATGCGAAAAATGAATGACTCTGCTTTTGTACCATAGATATTTCGCTTTTTTCTTTTTGTTGAACATATTCAGTATCCTTTCATAACTGTACACAGTAACAACGTTGTAAATATTCCATATTTGTTCCAATCTTAAAGTTGTTTTTGTAATTCTCTTAAGTAATAACTTTCCGGAGCAGAAGTAGTGTAAGGTTACATTATTATTTCGTTCCACTTAGGACTTTGGAATGTTATTATTCCTGTTGTGTAGCATTGGAGTTGCACTTACATTTGCTGCGTACACCAGAAATCAGTTAGTCCGATTTTTGCCGTTTTCGAGTACATGCCACATGAACACTGCCGGTTCACTTTGTGTTGGTTGTGTATGTTTAAAGCATGTAGTGCCGCCATTTGTAGTTGCGTGTTTTTCGAATGTCTTGTGTTTCATTATCGTGCCTGTAAGCAGTTTTGTGTTCGTTTCTTATGTAGGTCCATGTGGCGTGGTGCAACCTGCTTTGGGAAAAAGGTGAATTTAAAGTAAAGAGAATTGCAAATATCAGTTCTTTTCTTTAATATCAAGTGTCTGTGGTCGGGAGATTTAGTAAGTTGTAGTTTAGTCTGGTTGTTCTTTACCTCTTCGTTTCTTACAGCTGTAACAGCTAATATGATCAGTGAGTTATAACTTTTTCATTTATTATTTTCATGTTCATTGCAATAGCTCTTGTATTCAGCATGGAAAAAGAAGCATAGAAATACACGTATATAATATAACAATAAAGAGATACAGAAAAATTCACAAATTTATTATTTCTATGAATCGACCAGATAGATGCGATTATACATACCACATCCAATCACCAAGTAAACCACGAACTAGTAGCTACTGAGAGAGGACAAATTACTCTCTCACCTATCGTCCGTATACAGATAATTGTTAAGGATTTTGTTACAACCTTATGCACCTTGGGCGAGACTCTAGAAAGTTAATGGCCTGAGCAGAGGTTGATGGTGTAAGGTGGCTATAGTTTCGCACCTTACAAGCACCCATCGACATACTTTGCCGTGACCTACAAACACCATGAGGTGTTATTTGATAGGTTGTCCATCGTATATATGAATATACAGGGTTGTCCATTGTTCCTGACTGGGCCAAATATCTCACACAACTAGTGTCAAACGAAAAAACTACAAAGAAAGAAACTTGTCTAGCTTGAAGGGGAAAACCATATGGCGCTATGGTTGACCCGCTAGATGAAGGTGACGTAGGTCAAATGGATATCAACTGCGTTTTTTTTAAATAGGAACCCATATTTTTAATACATATTCGTGTAGTACGTAAAGAAATATGAGTGCTTTAGTTGGTCCATTTTTTTCGCTTTGTGGTAGATGCCGCTGCAATAGTCACAAACACATGGCACACAATTTTAAACAAAAAGTTGGTAACAGGTAGGTTTTTTTTTTAAATTAAAATACAGAACGTAGGTAGGTTTGAACATTTTATTTCGGTTGCTCCAATTTGATACATATACCTTTGTGAACATACCATTTGTGAGAACGCATGCTGTTACAGCGTGATTACCTGTAAATACCACAGTAATGCAATAAATGCTTAAAATGATGTCCGTCTATCTCAATGCATTAGGCAATACGTGTAACGACATTCCTCTCAACTGCGAGTAGTTCGCCTTCCGTAATGTTCGCATATGCATTGACAATGTGCTGACGCATGTTGTCAGGAGTTATCGGTGGATCACGATAGCAAATATCCTTCAACTTTCCCCACAGAAAGAATTCCGGAGACATCAGATCCGGTGAACGTGCGGGCCATGGTATGGTGCTTCGACGACCAATCCACCTGTCAAGAAATATGCTTTTCACTATCGCTTCAACCGCACGCGATCTGTGTGCCGGACATCCATCATATTGGAAGTACATCGACATTCTCTCATGCAGTGAAACATCTTGTAGTAACATTGGTAGAATATTACGTAGGAAATCAGCAAACATTGCACCATTTAGATTGCCATAGATAAAATGGGGACCTAATATCCTTCCACCCATAATGCCGCACCCTACATTAACCCACCAGTGTCGCTGATGTTCCACCTGTCGCAGCCATCGTGGATTTTCCGTTGCACAATAGTGCATATTATGCCGGTTTACGTTACCGCTTTTGGTGAATGACGCTTCGTCGCTAAATAGAACGCGTGCAAAATATCTGTCATCGTCCCATAATTTCTCTTGTGCCCAGTGGCAGAACTGTACACGACGTACAGAGTCGTAGTCATGCAATTCTTGGTGCGTAGAAATATGGTACGGGTGCTATCGATGTTGATGTAGCATTCTCAACACCGAAGTTTTTGAGATTCCAGATTCTCGCGCAATTTGTCTGCTACAGATGTGCGGATTAGCCGCGACAGCAGCTAAAACACCTACTTGGGCATCCTTATTTCTTGCAGGTCATGGTTGACGTTTCATACGTGGCTGAACGCTTCCTGTTTCTTTAAATAACGTAACTATCCATCGCACGGTCCGGACACTTCGATGATGTCGTCCAGGATACCGAGCAGCATACATAGCACACGTCCGTTGGGCAATTTTCTCACAATAGCCATACATCAATACGATATCGATCTTTTTCGCAATTGGTAAACGGTCCATTTTAACACGGCTAATGTATCACGAAGCAAATACCGTCCGCACTGGCGGAATGTTACGTGATACCTCGTACTTATACGTTTGTGACTACTACAGTGTCATCTATCACAAAGAGAAAAAAGTGGTCCAACTAAAACATTCATATTTCTTTACAAACTGTACGAATATGTAATAAATATCGAGGTTCCTAATTAAAAAGAAAAAACGCAGTTGTATCCGTTTGACGTTTGGCAGCACCTTCTAGCGGGCCAACCATAGCCCCCTTCAAAATAGGCGAGTTTCGTTCTTTGTAGTATTTCGTTTCATGCTTATTTCATGAGATATTTGGACCGGTCACTATCAATGGACCTCCCTGTATAACGAAGACTGACATTGGCACATACGCCCTGTAAATAATTGTTAACGCTTATTGCATGAAAGGTGACGGAGTGTCTTTATTATCATATTAGTACAGGTTGGAAAGACAGTGGAAATGAAACGGCAGGCGGAAATCAAGCCGTAGGAGGAAGGCCGACACAGCTGTGGTGGTTCAGCTCCACCCAGGAAGTGCCAAGACGGACAGTTTGGACACCTGAGCGCGAAGACAGAAAACAGGGGCGTTCGGCTGCTATAGGCCTCTATTGTAGTAGGGCCGGAAGGAGAACCGGATATTACTTCCGAACTCTGCAAATCTTGGTCGCAGGTAAGAGGAACAAAAAAGTGACACCTCGGAGACCACACAGGCATGTGTTATCTCCAAGGATGTTTACTCTGAAGCGTACCATTGCACGAGTATAGGTTTTTCCTCGCAAACTTCCGGCACTGGACGACAAAAGACTAAAATATGGCTGGTCGGCGTTCAGAAGAATTTATAGAGAGGGAGCATATTCCGTTGTTTGGGTAATATGATTCGTTTTCGGAATTACGAGGGTGGGGAGCTGAGCCTTGCAGGGCGACCAGCAGTGGAGAGAAGAAGTCTTCCTTTGGGAGCGCCCGTGTATAACGGTAGCAAGATATCAGCATTATTGGTACAGACAGACTTGCTCTCTTTGCTCTCAGGTGAGTTTATAGTTAGAACAGTTAGGCACTGTACAGTTGCGAACCTATACGATTCTCGATTTCACCTCCGGGTGGTAAGTCGTCGTTGAGTACGCAGGGTTCAGTAATTGAGAGCACTTCTTCTGCCTATATTTACATTGAGACGTTATCTGAACTCCGTCCTTGTGGCTGGGAGTTCGCGTTTCTCATCTGTAGAACACAGAGAGGAGAAGACAGTATTACAGTATATTAGTCAGAGAACCGTCTTCTGGCGTCCTAGTGTTTGAAAGAATCTTCATTTTGTGGCTGAAGTTCTTCCATCGACGCAGACATGTACGAAAACCAGCATGTTGATGCACCAGACGCAGTACATACGGTGATATTGCAAATTGTTTCGGCTTATTTGGTCTATGAAGCTAAACAGCTGTGATCACGTTAGTGTATTTCCACTGAGGTTCCACACCACCATAGATCATCTTTGAAAGTAGTGTCTTCTAGTGTTTGGTATGTAGATGATGGCAGTCATTTCACGTTATTGATATTAGATCATACAACCATAATAAGGGGCAGAGTTGGGCAATTGGTTAGCAATTTTACTTATGAAATGTAAACTTTGTAATGTAAAGGTTTTTCTTTTAATGTACAATAAATATATAAGCTGGAAGAACGTTTATCATTTAGTAGTATTAGTTCATTTAATGATTCATTTATGTATAGATTGTAATTTACAGAATTAAGAGATCCTAAGATCTGCTTCAGGGGGTAGCCAGACAGGGCCACATCGACATTATAGCGTTTAATATTCTCAGTTGCACACATTCATTTTATACCCACCTGGAGTATCATCTTGGAATGGAGCCTGCTAGGGCGCTAAAAGCATGAAGTATTTTTATAGTTCTTCTGAAAAGGTATGTTGGGAGATGAAAGCAATTGACAGCGAGTGCATCCCTCAATAAATCGTGCCAGACAGGCCGACAGCCATACAGGACAGACATGGTAGCCCCTAGTCGAGATAGTTCTCCAGCAGAACAATGCCGAGCTACCTGCCATGGCACCAACTGAAACATGGGCTGGGGGCGATGGTCTGAAGTAACGTGTCTACACAGTGGATCTATAAACTGGGCATTGTGTGCAGAACCATGCATAATAAAAATTTACATGTTTCGTGTTCACCAATACTACAAATACGCCTGTGAACCACTTCCATCGGTCGACGTGTTTGTATAGCGAGCATTGGTGCCTGGGAAACATTTAGAGATAGAATCTTTATTACACCTGATACCTACGGCTAACAAACTCCAAGGCACAGCAATTTAGATAAAGTCTGTAAGATTGTGTCTGTTTCCTTGTTAACGAGGAAATTGACAAAAAATGTTCAAATTTGTGTGAAATCTTATGGGACTTTATTGCTAAGGTCATCAGTCCCTAACTTAAATTATCCTACGGACAAACACACACACCCATGCCCGAGGGAGGACTCGAACATGAGCCGTTACCAGCTGCACAGAAAAATGACATGACTAAAGAAAATTATCTTCCACCTCTGTGAACACTTAAAAAAGCCAGTAATTTTCAGTTTCTTTTTTCCCATAAACGCAGTTTTCTTAACTCTTTCGGCCGGCGGGAGTGGCCGAGCAGTTCTAGGCGTTAAAGTTTGGAACTGAGCGTCCGCTACAGTCGCAGGTTCGAATCCTGCCTCGGGCATGGATGTGTGTGATATCCTTAGGTTAGTTAGGTTTAAGTAGTTCTAAGTTCTAGGAGACTGATGACCGCAGCTGTTAAGTCCCATAGTGCTCAAAGCAATTTGAACCATTTTTCTTCACTCTTGCCCTGGTTCCACGTGGGTTTGTGCTATCGTGTGGGAGGAGAGATTTAGCGCCTCTAGAGCCCTGTGATTGGCTCAAGACGGCGTGAAGGTGGTGTCGTTCGTGCACTTTGCTGGAAATCGGATTTTTTTTTCTTTTTTTTTTTTTTTAAGAGGTGCGAAGAACTCGAGTGCTGGACTTTGGTCTGACAACGAGAGTTCTGGTCGAAGCTCTGGCACGTGTGGTTGTTACTTGGGACCTGTCCTGAGACTGACTTCTTTTGCGAGTAGTTTGGACTGGGGGCCTGTGGTGAAGTTCTTACTGTACTGACAGTGTGACTTCAACTGTCTCGGACTAATCGTTTGCTGAGGGCACAGTTATTTGTCTTTGGTTTACCAGTCTTGACATTTGGTGTCCACGTGCGCTCTGTCGTAGAAGTGAGACAAATTGGTCGTTGGAACGAGCAGCGAATGGGTGTGTCACATACTGAAATCTATGGAGATTTCAGGGTTCTGGTGGAGAGCAAATTGCGATCCGTTTGTCTGATCGCTAGACCGTAAGATATTTGCATTTATTTCGCGAGTGCGATCGATTCACAGCTGCCGCCTAATGTAATCTCAGCGATGCACACATCTCGCCAGCTACATGTTACATAGCTGGACAAAGCAAATAGGATAACGAACTCCCGCTCCGGGATCAGGGCGTACAGATCTTAATCGCCACTTGCTCTCAGCTGCACCTATGTGGAGAAGTTACACTAGATTTGATCAATCAAAATCGGCTCAGAGTCAGATCAGTTCAGATCGCGTTATCCACATTTTTAAAACCACAATACTTGCCTCACTTCTGTCACCCAGGATCTTTTTCCAGGGTACTCTTAAACCATGTGTTAGTTGTTTAATGTATTCAATCAATAACTTGTTTAACATAATTCTTGTCTTTATTTTAGAAAAACTATATGTTGTTAGAACACCTAACTTCTGCCCCATAGGGTTAACTTTCAAATACAATGCGTCCTTAAATTCCTGGTAGGAGCGACGAATCTCCGCAAGTCCCCGTATATGTTCTGCAATCGACCTTTCTAAGAAACCACAGATAATAAAGGAGCATGTAATTCAGTGCCCATGAATCTGGTAGCATGTGATCGTACTGTGCCATCCAGGTCTTTGTGTTTGCCTCCTTGTAGACTTGAAAATTCTTGATGATCACAAAAGTTTGTGGACGAAATGTTCGACGTATACGCCGTACGACTTTCCCACTCGTCTGCAGCGCGTGATTCCATGTATCCGTGTCCAAACGATCCTTGTGCACTGTTATGGTATCGCCTCGTGTTGCAAGATTCACGTAATAACGCTTCTGTCCTCCGTAGACATGTACAATTGTTTTCGGTCTCGGTCTCTGACATGCTGCTTGTTACCGACGCAACATGTTCTATTACGCGTTTCACCGCAGCAGGAGCATATTGCTCCTGCTTCGCCCATATAACGGTTCGGAGAGTCACATAACATTTTCGTCATTTCTGCGATGCTCTAGATGGGGCTCTACCGGACGAGTTTGTGTTTGGAATTGCGTGACCCGCTCGTGTGCCTACCAATCATCCTTAGCCATCTCGTTTTGTTGCGCGGTGACACGGGTCTGCTCATCATTAACGTCAAAAATTTCGGCCCACTAGATTTCTATTTTTTAGATTCGCTCCGAATCCTCGCTAATTTTTTTGCCTTGCTTTTGGAGAGTTGCAAGTGCCTTTTTTTGTCTTACATACCTCATCTCTTGCCAGTTTAACCTTTTCTTTGGCCACTGATGCTTCCTTTCGTTCTACATGTGCTACAAATGGCGATTTTTTGCCATCACACTTCGCCTGGTCCGCGACCTGACGCGGTTCTGCTGTCGTTTTCCTGACATTTTCTAGCTCTTCTCGGATTCCGACGATCTCTTCCTTCAATCCATCTATACCGTCTGTGGCCGTTTTTGTGACTAATTTGTGACTTTCCTCCTCTCTCTCCACCGTCTCTTTTTCTCTGCCTGGTCTCTTGTTTTCTGCCTCTTGCCTGTTCCTTTTGCCTCTTGCATGAATTCCCTGAGAGTCTCAAACTGATATCCACCGCTAAAACCTTCCGGACTAGATAAACGAGATTCAATCAATCTGTGACGTTTCGTTCGTGATTCTGGTCTGCCAGTTTTACTGATGGTGTGTCTCGTACCGGCAGTGCCTACATTTCGTTCTACCACAGTCTCCCGTTCACTTGCGTCACCTGACTGAGACATGTCGTCATGCTCTGCAAGCTCTACGTTTTACAATTCTGCCCCATCTGCAACTGCAACTACCTGAGAATCCCGTGTAACATCTGACTGGACACCGCTAACAATCTTACTTGGATTCATGGTTAATGAACGCAGTTACTTCAGATACTCTGTAGCAAACGTGCCTTGCTTCTTGTAACCATGCTCTCTAAAACTTACCCAAACTAATTTAAACGCTTCACATTCCTATGCCACACAGTTTCTACACTAAATTACGCTCCCGTCAGCTATTGATTCCCAGTTCCTGGCAACGAATTAAAATAGCAGCGCATTTGTTTTTGCTCACAAACGAAAAGCTCAAACTATCCTAACAAATGAGCACAACTCCAGTCGCCGCCAGAAACAATCAAGTGACACAGAAGACACAACCAAAACATGAAGGTACGCACATACAATAATTAAATATTAGTACTATGTCTAGGAGCCAGCAACATGAAACTTCTCTACTCAGTGCACCACATTAAACATGGGAAACAGCAACTTCACTAGGCAACACTATCTACGATAAGACGGTCACAGAAGGTGCCATCAAATTCAAAATTCTGCGCAAGGGACATCAAATTGAATGACTACGCTAGGAAACGCCATCTGATGGTCACAGATGGTGCCCTCATTCCGAGATCCTGGCGTAAGACGCCACAATGAAAAGATACCGTGGGGGAGCTATATAATTGATTGGGAATGTAGGCAGAAGTTACGAAGTACTCTGGCCTTAAAAATGCGAATAACGCAATCTGAATTTATCTGACACTGAACAGACTTTGATTGATCAAATCTACTGTAAGATCTCGAAATAGGAGCAGCTGAGAGCAAGTGGCTATTGAGATCTGTAAGCCCTGACAATGCTGGGGCGGCGTTACCCTGTTTGCTTTGTGCAGCGATGTGACTTGCAGCTGGCGAGATGTGCGCGGCGCAGGAGACTACAAGGCGCCAATTGTGAATCGAAAGCGGCTATGAAAGAAATTCAAAAATCTTAAGGCATAGCGATCAAGCAAACGGATCGCAATTTACTCTCTACCAAAGCCTTGAAATCGCAGTAGATTTCAGTGTGTGACAGACCCGTTCGCTGGTCATACCAAGGACCAATTTGGCTCACTTATACGACAGACTGCACAAACGGCCACATGACAGAAGATTCCGCTGGTGCACTTCAATTCAAATAACCAAATACAGTGAAACTCCACCTTAGGGTAGCAAGAATTTTTCAACATGAAAACTACGTTGTTGCTCGTGGGAATATCCCAACAACCGACAACCAACTCCAAACGACACAATGTGAACAGTCTTGACTTGCTGGTAGATTAAATCAAAACCCAACTTTCGTGTCCAGGGACGGTGAGCCACGGACCTCGTAGCAATGGAAACAGCCCCACACACTCCGACACCGCGTAGAGACTGCCAGCGGCCCCGGCCAAACTACGTCCCACAAAGAATACCTCGCTGCTCCACGCCAACCTGCAGACTGGTCGCACACCACCTAGCCGGAATCTATAAGCGCCAGGTCAAAGATATTCCAAGGTGCGATACACACCGCTGCAGCTACCGGTGGAAGGAGAGCATAACAGCATAATCACGATAACCGCGGGAGACTAAACACAGAATGGCAACGAAGGTTTTTTCCAGTGCACAGCATGAGCCAGCCACGGCTCAATAATCCTTCCATGATAAACTCTCGCCATAGGCAGTCCTGTTTTTGTCTGACTAATATTCCTCTATAAATTTTTCCATAAATTCAACAATTAACAGTTAGTCCAAATTTAAATTTAATCCCTATAATTCTGCATCGCCTGCTATGGCACTAATGACCCCATTGATCTTTTCCTGATCCGTTACATAGTGAGGAAATTTCCTTTCACAATTTTTCAAAAAATCTAAAGCGTGCCATTCATTACGTCTTTTTGCCTGATGGAACCGTTCTTCGCCCTCCAGCAATTTGCTGCACAATATTCTGTCAGTTACTTAATTCGGTTCTTCTCTCATTTTCCGTTTAAGGTAGTTCACTTTATCCTGAATCTGGGAATTGTTCTGTTCACACTTCGTTTCGAAAGCTGCCATTTGTTTACTCAACCCCTTTTCAGAATCATTCACCGTTTGTCTCAAATGAGAAATTTTGATGTTAAATTTGTTTATTACTTCGGTTTTGAGGCCGAAATCTCATTCATCAAGTTTTGTTACCAACAAAGGTTCTACTGTGTACTGGTTTTTCATTATTTCTACGTCGAACCTATCGTTAATGTCATTAATCTGTTCTTCAATAAAGGCAACATTGTTATTAATAGTATTTGTCTCAGTATTTATGTCCTTGATTGAATTACCCACGACACCTACTTTTCAGTCTACTTCTTCGATCTGTTTACTGATTTTAACACCTTTCATCGCAAATTGATGACCTTGTGCTGCAATTTGTTGGTTAATATTTTTACATTGTTCTGCAATTTGTGCAGTCAACATTTTTAACAAATTGGTCATATTTAGTGGTTTTCCGTTTTCCTGTTCCATGGTATCCTCATATTCAGATTCACCTTCTCATGTATTGATCATTTAACTTTCGACATTCGAAGAACTGAACATATCCATCGAGTCGTTTATGTAACCATTGTCCCAAACAGTGGACCTAGGGATGTTTAGGAACGTGGAAATCTCGCGTACTGAAATTAGACGCAAGGGACACCTTATCACCTGACTACGTTCGAAGCCCGTGAGATCCACAGAGGGCAACATTCTGATCTCTCAAGATGTTTAATGACAACTGGGATCGCTGATATGCAGTACCTGGCAGTAGGTGGCAGCACTGTGCATCTTATATGAAAAACGTATGTTTTTGCAGTGTCCAGATACTTTTGGCCACTTAGTGTGTGTAACTTGTGAAGCGTTCGAGAATGGAGAATCCTGGTTCCTTCCGAATTTTTAGGGGCTCCAATGTATTCTGGATGGAAACTTCGAGGAGGTTCTAATAATTTTATCTGTCCACAATGACACCAAAAGTTTCTTCCTCCCGTGCTCTATCTCGGGCTGTCATTGGGCCAGTGCATCACACCGAGGAGTGAGACGCTTCACAAGTTACACACACTAAGTGGCCAAAAGTATCTGGACACTGCAAAAACATGCACGCAGGAAGCCGTGTATTGTGGAGGACCAAACTGGTGAAAAAGCGGTATGAGGTGAGAGATGGAACTCGCTGGCGAGTGGCTGAAGACTTCGGAGATTGTAGCTGTGCGACACTGCTACACTGACAGGCCACGATGGTAAACAAAGATGGAATTGTAAACGGGGTCAGGTAGGAGGTCAGTCCATGATGAAACTTTATAGCATAAATATTAGCTAAACTTGGTGCCATATTTCAGCTGGCGAAAGTGACCATTCTCTAGGAAAAGCGGGGTCCCATTGTAACACCTATATCGATTAGAAGTATATTTATATTATGTAAATGTGTATCAGTGACTATGAAGTGTTTGTTCCTTGTTAGTTAAGGTCATTGATTTGTGACAGGAATTTTAAAGTTTGTGATGTATATAAGGAATAAGCTAAATAATGTTCAAAATAATGAAATTTTGTAATATATGTGTCTTTAAAAAGAAAACAATGTTTATTGGAAGGTGGTTCATGCTTACAACGCTTGTATTGTATAACATAAAACGTATAGGGAAGTCCCTCCTCGACGGAAGAGGCTTCGAACGATGTAAAAGATGGTTTAGTCGGTCGAACTGGGCGGCTCCTTGGTGGGAACGGTACGCAGTCAGTGGCTAGCCGTTACACGGTATTTGAACTATAATTTAGCCTTGATTGCCATCATGAACGATTTTTGAGGTTAATTGAGCTCAGTGTTGAGTCATTGGCTTTGCAGAATGAAAACGTAAACTATTACATCTGGGGCTAGGAATTAAATTTAGTTGAATTGAATTTTACTACTGAAATAATCATAGAGTTTGACTAGTGATAGAGTATCAGTTTATGCGTCTCCACCATATTTTCTCATATTAGAAAGATAGTTGGAATATTATTGCTACTAAAGAAATCTGATAAATTGCTATAATAATATAGTATAAACAGTGTAACTGTAGCAATAGTTAATTTGTGCTATTTATCTGTCAGGTAAGACAGAACCCATCCCATGTCGAATTTTTGTTCGGTGCTTCCTGCAGTAACATACCAAAACTGAGTCACGTAATGATCGTAACTGCTATTATTATGAGTTGGGTATAACTTTGCTTTCTATGACTACTGGTATGTGCATAATAGTAACTACTGCTGCCTACAACTTAGATTGCTCTGTATTTTTGTGTATCCAGTATGCTATTCAAAGGGAGCCTTAATAAAAGTCACTACAAAAACTAATATTCATTTTCCTTGAATATAATATTTCAAATTAATGTGCCTAATTGGGCTGGCGACCATTCGATGTTTCAATCTTATATGAACTTCACTACTTTCACTATCCTCAAAGTAGAAGCCTCTTTAGTTTTTCTATTAATTACAAGATATTCAAAATTGGTGTCCAATAATCCCATCCATTAGACATACGCATGGTCAAAAATCAAATCCCTTCCAGACAGACCTTCTCTCCTTCTCCCAGTCCCTACATTGGAAACACTTTTTCGCCACCAACCCTACCAAACAGATTCAATCAGAGACCAATATTGAACCTTACCTACCTCAGTTCACACCTCCTTCCAACTGTGGTCCACCCCCATTCCCTCACACCACGCCCTGTTAACTTTCCAGATTTTCTTAACCTCAAAACTTGCCTCACCATGATTCCCCAAATCCCCCAAAACGCAGATTAACCTTACATCCACAGAAGGTTCTGCAGTCTACCGTCTAAAAACTGATCCTGACATTATAATCCTACCTGAGGACAAAGTTTCCATCACGGTTGTTCTGAACCATAAGGATTACCTGGAGGATAGACTCCTCCAGCTGTCAGATACTTCCACCTACAAAACTTCCACATTGATCCCATTCCAGTAATACAGGTGGAACTCCATTCACTGCTCAAATCCTTGGGACTATCACAAAACTTCTCCCCAGGGTCCATCTCTCTACTCACTCGTAACACTCGCTGCACTCCTACCTCATACAGGCTTCCTAAAATCCATAAACCTTACCACCCAGGATGACCCATTGTGGCCAGTTACTGCGCTCCCAGCAAGAGAACCTCAGCTCTCATAGATCAACGCCTTCAAATTATTGCCTGGACCCTACCCTCCTATGTAATAGATACCAACCATTTCCTGCACCAGTGATCCACAGTTCTTGTCCTTTTACCACACGGTGCTATGCTCGTCACTATTGACGCCTCCTCCCTGACCACAAACCTTCCTAAGGTCCGTGGCTTTACCATTACTGAACACTACGTTTCCCAACTCCCAATAGATACCAAACACATCACCTCGTTCCTAGTCACCATGACTAACTATATCCTTACACACAATTACTTCTCTTTTGAAAGCATTACCTACAAACTAATCTGGGGTATGCGTATGGGCACCAACATGGCACCATCCTATGCCAAACTATTCATGAGCAATCTAGTGGAATCCTTGCTAAACACCCAGAATCCTAAACACCTCACCAGCCTCAGATTCATTTATGACATCTTTGCTACGTGGATCGAAGGTGAGGACACCCTTTCCACATTCCTCCAGAACCTGAACTTCTCCTCTATTTGCTTCACCTGGTCCTACTCAGCCCAAGAAGCAACCTTCCTAGATGTTGACCTTTACCTAGAAGATGGCTTCATCAGAACCTTTGTCCAAATCGTACCTGCTAACCACCAGCAGTACCTCCACTTTGACAGCTGCCACAGATTCCATACCAAGAAGACCCTTCCATACAGCCTAGCCACCCACGGTAATCGCATCTGCAGTGATGAGCAGTCCCTCTCGAAATATATCCTGGGTCTCACTAAAGCCTAATCCTTCCAACCTTGTACAATTCTGGTCTCCCATTACCTCCCAAAGCACCACCGTCCGGCTGCTAATAACTCAGTACCACCAAGGACTGGTGCAGCTGAATTACATTATCCGCCAGGGGTTCAATTACCTCTCATTGTGCCCTGAAATGAGAAATGTCCACCCCCCCCCCCCCTCCAAATATCCTTCCCAGCCCTCCCACAGTGGTATTCAGCTGTCCACCAAACCTATAGAATTTACTCGTTCATTCTTACACAACTGCTGCTCCCAGTGCTTACTTCATGGCTCATACCCATGTAATAGATCCACAAGCAAGACTTGTCCCATTGATCCTCCCACCAGTACCTACTCCAGTCTGCTCACTAACATCACCTGTCCCATCAAAGGCTGAACTACCTGTTAAACCTGTCATGTGACATACAAGCTCAGCTGCACCAGCTGTCCTGCATTCTATGTGGGCTTGACAACCAACAAGCTGTCTGTCTGCATGAATGGCCACCGAAAAACTGTGGCCAAGAAACAAGTGCACCGCTCTGTAGCTGAAAGAGCTCCCAAACATAATATCCTTCAATTCAATGACTGCTTCACAGCCTGTGCCATACGGATCCTTCCCATCAACACCAGATTTTACGAACTGCACAGGTGTGAACTTGCTCTGCAATTCATCCTATGTTCCCGAAACTCTCCTGGCCTCAACCTCCGTTAGCCTCTGTCCTCACCTATCCAGCCTCTTCCCTGCTCCCATTCCAGCACTACACAGCAGTAATTCCACCACCACACCCTCTATTTTTTAATTATTTTTTGTTTATGTATTTTATTTTCTTATTTCTCTCTATTTCTCTCCCTTTCCACATCCCCCCCTCCCCCCATCAGCATCTCACCCCGGCCCGCCACCCAACCTGCAGCACTTCACTGTGTGCCATCTCCACCGTACTATCCCTCGCCCTACCTGCCCTAGCCTCCACCTTTCCTCCATCGAGTCGCACTCCCATAATGCACTGTTGTTGTTCCTAGCAGTGTGGTTTCTGTTTCCTGCGACTGCAGTCGTGTGTGTGAGTTGTGTTTGGGCGCGCGCGCTCGCGCGCGCCTGCGTTTGTGTGTGTGTGTGTGTGTGTGTGTGTGCACGTATGTGTGTCTGTTGTTGACAAAGGCAATTGGCCGAAAGCTGTAATTGTGAAAACCTTTTTGTTTTGCCTAACTGCAACTCAAGACCTCCACTGTATGGTGAGTAGCAATTTCCACTCCCATAATATTGTTACGTGACGTCTTGGATTGTCCATTGTGTGATATCCGTTAAAAACATTTTATTAAGTGTGCCCACATTGTCATTGCCTTGTGAAAGGTACTCTCTGCATGGCTTCCTCCAGCGAGGCTTTACACATTTTTCTGTCCATGAGTGCCAACTTGCACCTCCGTGTCACTCTTACTTTTATTTTTACTCATTTTTCCCTGGAATATAAATTCCCCCAACCGCGAAAACACGGCCAAGCACTTCGGGAATTACCAAGGCCGCGTGTACTCTAGCCGCACGCCACTTCCCGTTGGCAACCCCGCTAGCCATATGCTCTGCCACTCTAGTTCCCACCTGCCCCCCCCCCCCCCCCACCCCAGCCCCCACCCACAGTGTTTACACTCACAAGATGATATGCCGTGACTTCCAATGACTTCCACTATGTCTACTGTGTTGAACATGGCACGATTTTATGAAACGTAGTAAGGTAAATTTCTGTTGGTACCAGTCACAGGCTGACATAAATGTTAAAAGAACGTGCTCACGTAATTGGAATTCTTTATGAATCAAATTTCTATTTAATAAGTTGAACCGAAATGTGCTTGAATTGAAGTGATTTTATTTGACACCATTTTTTTAAGCTTATGCCATATTGTGATGTGTGTCCTTCGACAGTGTAGGTTTCTGAAACACACCAATTCCTGCGATATATTGCTTCAAATTGACTACGAGTGTTTGAATGTCATCGTTCTTATTTACTTGCACTTTTTAGAGCTGGAACTTGGAAGATTTTTACACACAGCGAAACCAATACGTTGTGCTCTTTGCTTATCTGTTAGGCAATGGTACAGTTTTTTTTTTCTCTACTCTCTTTTCCTATGATTGCAGCATTGTCTAAAGACGCTGGATTTGATATATCCTCCTACTTATTAGGTTTCTTGTAACTATGTTATAAGGAACTACACAATTTTGGGGAGATTCCCAGGCTGTTCGTCTTTATGATTAGTGTGTGTTTTATGAACATTGTCTGCCGTGGGAACAGTTTTATATTTATTTTTACGTCTACATCATCTATCTCATGTGTTTCTTGAATTTTAAGTGCAAACCTTCATATAGTTTTCTACATATGTCCGTAATTACATGTGTGCAGCGATAATGTAAACTGGCTGCTACTGATCAAATACTGTTTTTAAAAGTATTATTTTATTTTGGATTCGCAGCATGAAAGTTATCTGCGTTAAATATACGCCTCTGATATGATTTTCACACTCATCGCTGTCTTTACAAATACCGAAACTGATAACTTTCTTCATATTTCTTCATCCAAGCGCCATTCTTATGCAAGTACATTTAAATAAAACAAATTTACCGATGAATGCTTTCTGCAGTTACTTGATTGAAATTAATAGAGGCAAGGTCTCATACACATGAATTATTGTACCAGGACGATGGAAGGAACAGACCTTCCTCTTGGTCACAAATGAACATGACTCGCTTTGGGGCTTATACTCTGCTTGTGTCCTAGTATGCACTTACGATGACGTGGCACAATAAGAGACGTGAGTCGACAAGGAGATGGGAGATCCAGTATGAAAATAAAAAACTAAAAAATGCTTTGGACGACTTAAGATCAAATAAGGCAAAACGGATACGTAACATTCCATAGTAATTTCTGAAATCATTGTGCGAAGTGGCAACAAAACAGATATTCACTGTGGTGTGTAGAACATATGAGACCGGCGATGACCGCCAGACTTCCGGAAAATAATCATTCACATAATTCTGAAGACAGCAACAGCCGACCTCTGCGAGTATCGTCGCACGGTCAGCTTAACAGCTCATGCATCCAAGCTGCTGGTAAGAATAATATACAGAATAATGGAAAAGAACATTTAGGATCTGTTAGATGACGATTAGTTTGACTTTAGGAAAGAAAAAAGCACCAGAGAGGCAGTTCTGACGTTGAGGCTTACTAAGGAACCAAGACAGAACAAAAATCAAAAAAACTTTCATACCATTTTTTGAACCCATTACAGCCTTTCACAGCGTAAAAGGGTGAAAGATGTTCGAAATTCGGAGCAAACTGGAGGAAGTAAGACTGGAAGTTCAAGAACGAAGTGGTCGGATTGAAAAGAATGGAAGAAAGGTATGTAGTCTTTCGCCCCTACTGCCCAATCCACACACCAAAGAGGCAATGAAAAAAAGGTTCAAGAATGTGATTCAAAATCAGGTTGAAATGATATCAGTGATAAGATTCGCCGATGACATTTTTGACGTCAGTGGAAGTGAAGAATTAAGAGATCTGTTCAATGGAATGGACAATGTAAAGAGTATAGAATGTGGATTGAGAGTAAACCGAAGAATGATGCAACTAATGATAAGACGCAGAAATAAGAAAGAGAGAAACTTAATATCACAATATGGGAATCACTAAGTTAAGGAATTCTGGTAGCTAGGCAACAAACTAGTCCATTATTGTTGGAGCAAGGGGCATAAAAGGCAGACTAACACTGCCGGAAAGGGAGTTGCTAGCCAAGAGAAGTCTTCAAGTATCAAACATAGGCGTCAATTTGAGGAAGAAATTTCTGAGAACGTACTTTTGGAGCACAGCTTCTGTGGTAGCGAAACATGGATTGTGAAAAAAAAAAAACAGAAGAGACTCGAAGCGTTTGAGGTTGGCGCTACAGAAGAATGTTGAACATTAGGTGGACTGGTAAGATAAGGATTGGATGATTTTCTGCAAAAGCGGCGAGGAAAGGAATACATGGAAAACACTGACAACAAGAGGGGACAGGCTGATAGGACATCTGGTAAGACCTCAGGGAATAACTTCTATGATAGAGAGTTATAGAGGGAGGAAACTGTAGAGGAAATAGAGATTCGAATACACCGAGCAAATAACTGAGGACTTTGGTTGCGATTGGCCACATAAAACAATTCAGAAGAATGATGTCTCACACAACACTATATAGTACGTTAGAAATTATTATGTACCTTTCAAACATTTCAAGTGAAATACTCCTATGGGTAATTGCAGGCTTGTCATAAAACATGTAAATGTGGGTACTGTGCATATGATGAAACTTAGGCTATTGAAGCCATGAGTCATCATTTAGAAAATCATTTTACAATTCACGTTTACAACGATCACATTACTGCACTGAATTTTGTACGAGATACTCGCATTATGGAATATTATCAGTAATATTTACACATAAGCACGTTCTATTGACAAGTTTATCACTAGAACAGGAGTCAGACAAGAGTAAATTATTAAGGGTCCTGTTGAATTGAAGTTTGTTAGTAGATGAGCTTTTATGGCTATTGGCAAGTTACAGAAAATATGTGTTACTGAATACTGATCAGCTTATCTGAGACAGTTATTGGTATAGTTTGCAACCTGTCAGTTTTATAGACGTCATTCTCCTCTGACGGTCATTAAAAGTAATAAATTAACCAAGCAATCTGTAGTCTGACAGAGAACGCTGCATGCAGCTTGAAAACTCTTTACAGTCGAAGATTGGCAGCCAGTCGTTCGCATCGCCAGACTTCAGCGTCTTTCGCCTCCCGCGTCCTTTTGCGTGCAGTTCTCCGAAGCTATTCTTCATTTTGCTCTGCCTACCAGTCCTTGTTTATTCTGTTTCCCCATTCCCTTTCCGCCACCTCCCCCTCGCCTTTTTTTTTTTTTTTTTTTTGCTTCCTACGCAGGCTTCACGTCTTTGCCCAGAAGGCAGCCGGCACGGCTCCGCCAAACTTGATCAGTTTAATTCTCCATTTCCTCGGCTGAAATGTTTCATTTCTGTGTATACATTCCTGCTACCCATTTATCACATGGAAATCTCAGTTTCCCAGCGGAAGATAATATCGGGGACTGCAGGCAGAGCGACAGTCGAAATTGAAACGAGGTTTCGCGTAATAAGTTTACATTATTGGAGTGGGCGCCCCTCGAGGCGTCGGCGCTCGTGGGCGCTGCCGGCGGTTCGTTTGTCTCCGGAGGAGTCAAACAGCCGCCGTGGCTCCCTCGAGAAACAACTCACGATTCAACAGTTACCAACTACGAGGCCCACTCCGCTTTTTTTCTGTTGTCCACAGCGAGCTAACGTAGGAAATAGACGGAACACAGAAGCAAGCCCATCCACATAAGCAGTGCAACGTTTCATTTACTGCAGTTACCCTTATGTGGGAAATTCGTAATACTGGAAAGCGCATATTCTTAATGTGACAGGAAAGATATTAACAGTTTACTTTCCATTAAATGAGACTTTCGTTAATGGAATGCACAAACGACAGAACAACTCGACATTCTAAATCCAAGTGAGGTATGCCATATAACAATTGAAAGAGAAACAGTCCTCGGTCACTATATTTTTAACAAATAAAATTTGTTCAAATGGCTCTGAGCACTATGGGACTTAACATCTGGGGTCATCAGTCCCCTAGAACTTAGAACTACTTAAACCTAACTAACCTAAGGACATCACACACATCCTTGCCCGAGGCAGGATTCGAACCTGCGACCGTAGGTGTCGCGCGGTTCCAGACTGAGGCGCCTAGAACCGCTCGGCCACAACGGCCGGCTTTTAACAAATTAACCTGGTTTCAACACTGCTAGGAGTGTCTTCTTCAGAATTTAAAACAAAGAATGATCTATATTCTGTAACATGGTCACAGAATAACGACTAAAAACGTATGATGGGCTATAAGTACGGAATCATCGTAAAAGACTGACAGTAAATATGTGTCATTTATAAAATAATAATAATAATAATAAATGAGATATAAGTACTGTCGGTCTTTACGATGATTCCGTACTTATACCCTATCATACGTTTTTAGTCATTATTCTGTGACCATGTTACAGAATATAGGTCATTCATTGTTTTAAAATCTGAAGAAGACACTCCTAGCAGTGTTGAAACCCGGTTACTTTGTTAAAAATATAGTGACTTAGGGCTGTTTCTCTCTCAATTGTAGCTATTCACCGTCTCTGAACGTGCGGCCGTGTACAAAATGTTATGCCAAATAAGTCGGCATGACTCCAGTCCTTATGAAAGTAGGATACATTCCTCCTTATCGTTGCTTTAACATGTTATAAACGAAAGAATGCATAGCCACCCCCAAATAATACACTGCATGCACCCAAGGTACGTACGTTATTAACAACTGGAATAAACGAAAATCTACACTTGTTCTTCAGTAATTCTGACTATACACCAGCACCACTTCAGAAATTTCATTTCACCCGGTATCAATAGTTTCTGCCTGAAACCACCATTTCAATAATTATTTTGTCGAAGTGGCAGCCTTTAGCATGAATCCAGCGATATTGTTGCAAGGCAGAAACCTCTAGCGGTACAGTAAGATACTAGTACGAATCTAGTGCACTCAAGCACTCGCTTACAACATTCAAAACAACAGTCGACCAGGAGAATGCTACGAGTTCGTACGAGATAATGAGGCGCAGGCTACTTCAGTGGTCATACTGAAGAGATTATTGACAGTGAAAATAAGTATATTTAAATTAATTGTAACTTACATTTGAGTGTGTCTTACTGCTAATATGACGAATTTCGAAATTAAGCCACTGGGACAGTAAGTAGTTTTGATACACTCTAAAAAAAAAATTACGTCCATTACGTCTCGTCATGTACACTACTGGCCATTAAAATTTCTACACCAAGAAGAAATGCAGATGATAAACGGGTATTCTTTGGATAAATATATTACACTGGAACTGGCATATGATTACATTTTCACGCAATTTGGTTGCATAGATCCTGAGAAATCAGTACCCAGAACAACCACCTTTGGCCGTAATAACCGCCTTGATACGCCTGGGCATTGAGTCAAATAGAGCTTGGATGGCGTGTACAGGTACAGCTGCCTTTGCAGCTTCAACACAATACCACAGTTCATCAAGACTGGCGTATTGTGACGAGCCAATTGCTCGGCCACCATTGACCAGACGTTTTCAATTGGTGAGAATTATGGAGATTGTGCTGGCCTGGGGAGCAGTCGAACATTTTCTGAATCCAGAAAGGCCCGTACAGGACCTGCAACATGCGGTCGTGCATTATCCTGCTGAAATGTAGGGTTTCGCAGGGATCGAATGAAGGGTAGAGCCACGGGTCGTAACCCATCTGAAATGTAACGTCCACTGTTCAAAGTGCCGTCAATGCGAACAAGAGGTCATCTAGATTTGTAACCAATGGCACCCCATACCATCACACCGAGTGATACGCTAGTATGGCGATGACGAATACACGCTTCCAATGAACGTTTACCGCGATGTCACCAAACACGGATGTGACCATCATGACGCTGTAAACAGAACCTGTATTCATCTGAAAAAATGACGTTTTGCCATTCGTGCACCCAGGTTCGTCATTGAGTACACCATCGCAGGCGTTCCTGTCTGTGATGCAGCGTCAAGGGTTAACGCATCCATGGTCTCCGAGCTGGTAGTGCATGCTGCTGCAAACATCGTCGAACTGTTCGTGCAGATGGTTGTTGTCTTTCAAACGTCCCCATCAGTTAACTCAGGGAACGAGACGTGGCTGCACGATCCGTTACATCCATGCGGATAAGATGCCTGTCATCACGACTACTAGTGATACGAGGCCGTTGGGATCCAGCACGGCGTTCCGGTTTACCCTCGTGAAGCCACCGGTTCCATATTGTGCTAACAGTCATTGGATTTCGATCAACGCGAGCAGCAATGTCGCGATACGGTAAACCGCATTCGCTATAGGCTTTTATCCGACCTTTATCAAAGTCGGAAGCGTGATGGTACGTAGTTCTGCTCCTTACACGAGGCATCACAACAACGTTTACCAGGCAAAGCCGGTCAACTGCTATTTGTGTATGAGAAATCGGTTGGAAACTTTCCTCATGTCAGCACGTTGTAGGTGTCGTCACAGGCGCCAACCTTGTGTGAATGGTCTGTAAAGCTAATCATTTACATATCACAGCATCTTCTTCCTGTCGGTTAAATTTCGCGTCTGTAGCACGTCATCTTCGTGGTGTAGCATTTTTAATGGTCAGTAGTGTAGGACTATACTTTGTTGCCTTCGTTAAGCGTTCATGAAAATGGGTTTTTGTTAAAAAATAATGCTAACTGGCTTTCAATCATTCCATGTGAATTTATGGGTGCTTGGAAACAACATCTCTTACTGTTTCTAAAGTGAAACCACCTCCTGAAAATTGCCGATTGTTCACTTTTTGCTACTGTTTTCTTGTATTCTTTGCTTGCTATAATAGTAGATAAATTTTGCGAAAAATTTTCGAATGTAAACTTTCTGTTCATATTGTTGGAAACCAAAGGGCTAACAACGAACTGCAAAAGCTACAGCTCAGTGAGCGTGTCTTTTTCACACTCACATGGTGTTGCTTCGATAACAGCTAAAGCCCCGAAGAAGCAGTGCTTTGAAATGTATATTGATAAAGAAATAGCGCTACAGTATTGTATGCGGACTTCATTATTATATTTTCAATTAATCTTCTCAGTCATCGCGGACAAATTCTTCAGTGGACTACTGTCATTCACAGATCATCTGTTCTCCCATCACAAAATCAATGAATTCATGCAGATTGCACAAAAGCCTATTCATCTGCGGGAAAGTCACGTAATATATATCATATCTGGAAGTGATTAAACATATGCTGCATTTTCCACCGATGCATTTATTATCCTCTATAAAAATAAAATGTACAACTATGAACTTCAAAAATAATTCTTTCTAAAGACAGAGTATTGATTCTGCTCTATTCTCCATCCCTTCCACTTCCACTTTTAATTGTTTCACCGTCGGCCGGAGTGGCCGAGCGGTTCTAGGCGCTACAGTCTGAAAACGCGAGATCACTATGGTTGCAAGTTCGAATCCTGCCTCGGGCCTGGATGTGTGTGATGTTCTTAGGTTAATTAGGGTTAAGCAGTTCTAAGTTCTAGGGGACTGATGACCTAAGAAATTGAGTCCCATAGTGCTCAGAGCCACTTTAACCAATTGTTTCACCATCATTAGGCACACTTCGATATGTACAAACAGTCAAACTCTTCTTTTGAAACAAGCCACCGAAAATGAACCCTCAGACTTGTGAAAATGGGGTGGGGTAGGGAGCGCGGTTGTCTTCACACGTACATTTTGAGATATATCTTGGTCAAATTACGGTATACACTTCATGCTAGTGGAGTCCCTCTAGCGAGAGAAACTTTCAGTACCTCTGCTCCTCTGATTCTTATGTCCTCATTTCGTCAACCTTGCTTTATTTTGTTTACGTTGTATCCGAATTTTTTGTCTACTTCATTGTCACCACCTCTGATGTTAAATTACTGTCGTTTATGATACATCCGATTACTGAAACCTTTCTTTCAGTTAATCCATGTACAAGTTCGGGTTTCAGAAGAGAGTTAACTCCATTTCATATTGGAAATCTTGCCCGTTCACTAAAGAGATGTAAACATCATCAGCAGTTTTTCACGATGTCTATTAATAATGAATTATATTTTCACCGTTGTTTCCTGCATCAATCTTCGACAGTAAAGCAGAAAGGTAACTTCCCAGATAACTTCCCTGCCCTACGTCACTCTCGTCGTATCACTTATCTCGTGCATCTCCTTTACTGCTTTTCCATTTTCAGAATTGTAAATGTGGTGCATCTACAGTGCTTCCATAAAGTGTACACATGTTTTCCTGAAAAATATCATCCCAAATGATTTTCATCTAACGAATTAGGAATTTCCTTTGTGTTCTGTACATTATTCTTGTCAGAAACTAGTATACACGAAGTGTCAAAATGAACATGTCAGGTAGTTCCTCTCCTCCCTACCGACCCCTGTGTACTCAGCCCACCCTGGCACACACCGTTATGCATTTAAAAGTGGCATCCGTTTTGGAACTATAATGTTGTTGCCTATAAATTTCCCGCAAGTTAGTTTGACTATTTTAAATCTTGAATGTGTTCCTATGACAATAATCGCCATTCAGGTGTCTTTACATTTCCTTTTGCTGCCATTACGCTCATCAAATGAAGAATTTCTTTCGCTATTCAAGGAGTGTTCTCAGTTATTTCATTCAAATTTGTGTGTCCTACATCTGTGATTACCGTTTCTAGACATGTTCTTTCCTCCTCAACTGAAGAACATACGGGGATATTCTTCATCGCAGGAGCTGCAGCCAAAGGCCACTTAGATAGCACTTCGTTATTACTGAAGGCTTCAGTATCGCAATCCTTTATACGCTGACCTTGACAATTAGCTGAAACATCTAATTTTGTTATTAAGTTCTGTGGTTGTAAATCTGTATTTGCTCTCAGGTACGGCTTACAGCTCAATACGGTATTCTGAAATGTCCTTCTCCTCGTGATGAAGTCCGACAAGGAACTTCTTACATGTTCTGGACTTTTACAAACATACTTTTCCCTACTTTGAATTTTGAACACCACATTTGCTATTAATAGCCGAAATATATGGTGGAATTATGGTCGTTTTTCTCCTGCCTTATTCCTATTTCCAACACCCTTACGATTATATTTCAGAGTTGAATGAGCGTTGCGGCACTCTGACGTTGGCAGTGTTCTGGCAGCTGCCGCGTATGGAACTTCTCGTGGGCGTGTCTACATCTCTGTCTCTCATTCGTTGCTGTGTCGGGCAGAGACTAGTTCCGTCGTGAGGTACCAACTTTTCCATGGGACCTCGTTCTCGGACGACGCAGAACTTTAATTAATTGCATCGCAAATATAAGGACATTGATATACTTCATAATGAAGTGAGATACTCATGGCGTTCCTCTTAACAGACGTCAGGAGCGTTTTCTCTCGTGTTTCAGCAGATATTTGTAATTTAGTTTGTGCTGTGTGTGGTGCTCTCAGCCCACAGTAATACTATTCAGTAAGTTTTTCATGCAACGCCCTCTGTCGACGAGAGGTGTCGGTTTGTGTGCCGTTAGAGGGAACGTACTGCTCTGTAAATCCGAATGTATAGAACGATGCCAAATTAGTCTAGCGGCATATTCGCTCTTTCGATATGCACTGACAGGGTCAGCAGAACAAGGACAGTAAACAGTACTCGGCCTCGTTCGCGGTAGCTATCACCGCCAAATTGCTCACTCGCTGCTGGAGTACTGGTTATCCATCGTGTTTTATTGTCTCTGTTAACACGTATCGATAACCATAGGTTGAAAATACCTCCACGGTGTAAAGTCCTTTTATTATGACACGACCGGTTTTGTGCTCTTATACACCCATCTTCATATTCTATAATTTGGTGCTATAACCCCCGAACGCCTCTGTGGACGTGTAAGAGGCGCTGTATGCTACCTACGAGCGCAAAGCATGACTCCATGCTCCGCGCTCGTAGGTGGCTCACCGCGCTTCGCACACGTCCATCGCGGCGCTCGGGGGGCACAGAATCAAGTTAAGACACCTGAAGTAGGGCGTATAAGAGCCCGAAACAGGTCGTGTGACAATAAAAGTACTTTACAACTGTTGCGGTATTTTCAACCTCTGCTTTAATTCCCAGTTGCGGATGTTCCTCCAACAGGATTTTTTGACGTATCGATAAAATGAATATCGCTCTAATCCAATTTTCCACGGTTCCATAGAACGACCACGTAAAATTCGGATTTAGAATAACTTTGTTCGTAACGGGAAACAAAATGACAATGAGCGTCGCATAAAAGACGTTCTCAGCAGCATTTGTTTGGTCTAACGCCAGCTATGCGATGCAAGAACGAAACGACATATATATGCCGAAACACCGGTGAACCTGTACCTGGTGACTCTAAGGATCGACCCGCTGTATATTAACGCAAGCCTACATTTTAATAAGGAGTTTTTATGTATCTCCGATAAACTTAATCATATTCGTCGGGTAAGTAATCATATAACTGTGATGTATTACGAGTATATGAGAGTGCAGGCTTTCTCAGCGAATCTCGATGCTCAAATCTTGTCCAAAAGAATGAATACCATCTTCATATAGATACGGCTTACGGCCAGTGATCTTAATCAGTGTGGATGAACACACATTGCTCAAACTTTTTAGGGAATCGGTAGATTGATTGCCGCGAGAAGTGAATATAGTGAGCAGCGGCACTACAAATGCAGTGTGTGTAGACAGTAGCCTGGGAAGTTGGGTCTCACTGGGAGTGTGCCCGAGATAAGTCCCTGCAGTCGCACTAGAGCGCCGGCGGAGACACTCAATGATGTCGCAGCAACCTCTTGACGTAGATGTTAGCTCTGCCATTGGTTGGTTGCTCTGTCATCTCGGTAGCAGCAAAAGTTTGCTGCTCGCACGTTCACCAGAGTTGGAGGAATATTTAGTGCATAAGACAGATGTCAACATCCTCGTCCCTTAGGAATTAGGGAGAAATTGGCGAAATTTGCCCTGCTGGCAAATTGAACGTGCATATTGAACGTGCATATGTCAGATGATGGGTATGGGTATTATCGATGGCGTCCCTCGATTTTGACGCATTGGCCTGGAAGGCCCCCGTTGCTACTTCGACGAGTGCTGCAATTTGGTGCATGAGCTGGCTGAGTCTAACAGGAGCGTACTGAGTCCACTGGCGTCCGTTCCGGCAGCTGTGACGT